>NC_062561.1:216519250-216826625 GCF_022837055.1 Prionailurus viverrinus
ATCTAGGTATTGCTGTGCAAATACTTTGTAGGTGTGGTTAACATGTACCATCAGTTGACTTTAAGTAAAGGATAACCTTGATAATTTAGGTGGACCTCATCCAATCAGTTGAAAGGTCTTAAAGGAAAAATTGAGATTTTCCTAAGGAAGAAGAAATTCTTCTTCATAGTTTCAGTATTATCTCTTGCCCAAGAAAGTTTTCATTCTGCAAGCATGCCCCATGAATTTCAGACTTGTCAGCCTGGAAATTAATAACATAAATCAATTCTTCAAAATTAATCCCTCTCTCTTTTATCAAGTGTATATTTGTTTGTTTATCTATAACATACTTAAATATATAGATAGATATAGACAGATCAATCTATGGTATCCATAGATATGTATGGGTAGATCTAGATAGATCTAGATATACAATTGACCTTTGAACAATAGAGGGTTTAGAGAGAATGACACTCCCCCACAGTCAAAAATTCAATAATAGCTTTTGACTCCCCAAAAATTAAGCCTACAGTTGACCAGTAGCCTTACCTACTACATAGTCAATTAACACACTTTATATGTTATATGTATTATATAGTGTTTTCTTACAATGGAGTGAGCTACGGAAAAGAATATGTGATGAAAATAAAACAAAAGAAGAGAAAATACATTTATAGTATTGTATTTATCTTTAAAAAGCCACATAGAAATGGACCCATGAAGTTCAAACCCATGTATTCAAGGTCATTTATTTATAGATTTAGATTTATGTGAATACTACCCCGGCACACACACACACACACACACACACACACACACACACCTGATTGGTCCTGCTGCTGCTTTACTGGACAACCTTGACTGGTACAACACATCTCTCTCTTGGAGCTGTTCCTAACATTCATTTGACTCCAGTAAGATTGCTAATGTACTGATGGTCTTTTCTTTCACTTATTTCTATGCCTTTGAAGTTCTCTTATCCTCTCCTATCCAGTTTAAGTTTTATATTAAATGAACGTAATCACTCCTTTGAATATATATTGTCAACTGCCTTGTGCCCTGTTTTCTTACTCGTATTAATTCAGAAAATGCACAACCTTGGTTAAACCTGACTCAACACAAACTCTGAATACACAGCTCCAGCCACTCTTCAAGTGAGACTAGCTGGAGAAAAGCACTATAAAGACATACTGATTTGTCTTACATTAAATTCATGACTAAAAAGCTCATGTGGGCTCTTACTATATCTTGTCCAATCACATTCTCAATGTTCTAGATGACTAATTTATATCTTATCTCTTTGCCTCAAATATCTACCACCTCCTTTTACATTTTCTTTTATTTAATAACCTTGCCTTCTACTTCAGAGAACTGAAATAATCAGAAACTTATTCCCATAGCGTTGTACTTGCCCAGATGCATCCAATCTCGAGCTGCTGTGAGTATTGCTGCTAATTACTTATTACCGTACAGTTCTCCAGACAGTTGCCCTTGGCCCCAGGAGTTATCTTTGCCACAAGTGCTCAGGAGTTTACACAAGTGCTCAGGAGGTCAGCCCCCTGACATCACTGGCAAATGACCCTCAGCCAATGATGCACCAACAGAAGAGGATCAACCTCAGTTGCCTTTCTTCCTCATAGGTTTTCCTCCCATGAGTACTTACTGGATCAACTACTTGTACAAGAATTGCACCTTAGTTTCTGCTTCTAGGGAACTTAATCCAGGACACATAGATTACCACTGGCCTGTACCGGCATGCATACTCACATACTCTGGATTCATCTTGTCACCACAGAATAACTATCCATATTCCTATCTGAAGATATTCCCAACATATGTGTAGTAGATTCCATCCTCAGGACATATTTCCAACAATGCTCTCCTGTTACTCCTTATATTATTAATGTTTACTCCTGTACTTGACCACTGCTGTTAACACTCATACATTCTGTGACTTCTTTCGTCTTAAAAATTATTTTTCTTATCCCATTTCTTTTACTTACTTCTTTATTTGCTTCTTGTTCCACTACCTCTCAAAACTGTTGATGGTATCTGATGTTTCTAACTTATGTTTTCCACTTTTCTCTTAAACAAACATCTAAAATAAGATTTAAGAAAATAAATAGGAGTAAGTCCTATGGATATCAATAGCAATGAGTTTATGAACAATATATCTATGAGTTATGAACAGTACAACACACTTTCATGATCTGAGCCATAGCTGTCAGTGTTCTAGATTCTTCTTTATTCTCATCTTGCTCTTTTCATCAACTTCAATAATTCAAAAACCATAGCAGAGGGAGCAATTGGGTGGCTCAGTCAGTTAAGTGCTTGACTTTTGATCTTGGCTCAGGGTATGATTTCACAGTTCATGAGTTCGAGCCGCATATTGGGTTCTGTGCTAATAATGCTGAACCTGCTTGAGATTCTCTCTCTCCCTCTCTCTCTCAGCCCCTACCCTGCTTGCATGCATGTTCTCTTTATCTCTCTCTCTCAAAATAAATAAACATTTAAAAAAATAAAAACCATGGAAATACATAAAAATAAATGTAAATGGCTCCCAAATCCATATTTTTAGTTGACTGTCTTACTACCCATCAAATTCTAGAGACAAATGATTGAGCCCAGATGATTGAATAATATCTGTGTTAATCAAGAATGTGTTTAGCTATAAGAACATAAAATCCCCTCATATAACAATTTTCCCTCTGGATGCTACTTCCATAATCTAGACAGGAGGAAAGAGGGAAGGGCAAAAGACAGCAGAGTATGTCTAAACTAAATTTACCTACTTTTAAAGGCCTTTGTTCAGAAGTCCCCAACAGCGTCTTTCAATATATATGTTATGGATTCAAACTGAGTTACATAGCCAATTCCAGCTGCAAGGAAATTCATGAAACTGATTATTTTTAACATCACTGCAAAGAAAAAAATCAAGTTTTTTGGTGGTGCTGATTATTGTTGTTGTGAAGAAAAGGGAGAATAAAAGTTAGGCGGCAACCAGCAGTGTTAGTGTAATCACTTCCAGGACATTTATGAACTAGTTGTGCAACACTGTATGAACCATAATTATTACAGCATCAGTCACAAAATGAGACATTATTTTGCCAAAATGAAAGCATACAAAATAAACAACTCATTATAACTATTTAAAATATTTTAAAGTGATTAGGTATGTACTAATAATTTGAATACCAATAAATGCTTTTATATATTAGTAAATCTTTGTTTGAATTTGAAAGATAATAAAAATTTAATTCTCCATAATAAGAATAGGGCAATTTAATGATGAAAGTGTAACTTATATAGAAAAATGAGCATTCTTCCTAGAGATTTCTGAGATGAACTTGAATAAATTTAGAATCTATTAACTTCTAGTAAAATACAAGTGAGATAAAAATTCCAGTATCTTGTCATTGTTGTGGGGGAAGGGAGAAGAAAAGTTTTATTTTATTTATTTTTTAAGGCTTCTTTTTGAAATGTTTATTTATCTTAGAGAGAGAGAGACAGAGCATGAGTGGTGGAAGGGCAGAGAGAGAGGGAGACACTGAATGTGAAGCAGGCTCCAAGCTCTGAGCTGTCAGCACAGAGCCTGATGGAAGGGGGGCAGACTCAAATCTATGAGCCCCTAGATCATGACCTGAGCCAAAGTGGGACACTTAACTGACTGAGCCATTCAGGCACCCCTAAAGTTTATTTATTTTGAGAGAGCAAGAGAATGAGCAGGGGAGGAGGGGCAGAGAGAGGGAGAGAGAGAGAATCCTAAGCAGGCTTCTCACTGTCAACATGGATCCCGTTGTGTGGCTTGAACACACAAATTATGAGATCATGACCTGAGCCAAAACCAAGAGTCAGTCAACTCAACCAGCTGAGCCACCCAGGATCTCCAAGAAAAATGTCAAAGCAAAAATCTTTCTAAAGTAATCTCGAGAAAAACATAAAAAAATAGAAAATAAAATGCCAAAATGCATTAGTAATAGTAAGCAGCTATATAAGCAGGTCTTATAATGTATTATTAAATATAGTAAGCGATGAGATAGATCTATGTAACATAATGTGAGAAAATGGAAGGAAGAATTTACTAATATTTATCAAGTAAATATGGTTTGATGAATGATTTTTGTTGTTGTTTGTTGTTTCAACTTTTATTTGAATTCTGATTACTTAACATATGCTGCTGTAATATTGGTTTCAAGAGTAGAATTTAGTGATTCATCACTTAGATATAACACCCCAGTGCACATCACAACAAATGTACTCCTTAATATCCATCATCCATTTAGCCCATCCCTACCCTCCTCCCCTCCAGCAACCCTCAGTTTCTTCTCTACAGTTAAGAGTCTCTCATGATTTTCCCCTCTCTCTCTCTCTCTCATTTTTCCCTTTCCCTATGTTCATCTGTATTGTTTATTAAATTCCACATGAGTGAATTCATATGGTATTTGTCCTTCTCTGACTGACTTACATCACGTAGCATAATAAAATCTAGCTCCATCCATGTTATTACAAATGCAAGATTTCATTTTTTGATAGTTGAGTAATATTCCATTGGTGTATATACCACAGCTTCTTTATCCATTCACAAGTCGATGGAGATTTTGGCTGTTTCCATAATTTCGCTATTGTTGATAGCACTGCTATGAAAATTGAGGTGCTGTGCCCCTTCCAATCAGCATTTTGGTTTGGATAAATACCTGGTAGTACAATTGCTGGATCATAGAGTAGTTCTATTTTTAACTTTTTGAAGAACCTCCATACTCTTTTCCAGAGTGGCTGCACCCAGTTTGCATTCCCACTGACAGTGTAAGAGGGTTCCTCTGCATCCTTGCCAACATTTTCTGCTTCCTGTGTTTTTATTTTCCTGTGTTGTTAATTTTAGCCATTCTGACAGGTGTGAGGTGGTATCTCTTCATGGATTTGATTTATATTTCCCTGATAATGAGTGATGTAAAGCATATTTTCGTGTGTCCGTTAGCCATCTGGATGTCTTCTTTGGAAAAATGTCTATTCATGTCTTCTGCCCATTTCTCAACATAGTACTGGAAGTCCTAGCCTCAGAAATCAGACAACAAAAAGAAATAAAAGTCATTAAAATAGGCAAGAAAGAAGTCAAACTTCCACTATTCGCAGATGACATGATACGCTATGTAGAAAACTCAAAAAAACTCCACCAAAAAATTGCTAGAACTGATACACAAATTCAGCAATTTCAGGATATAAAATCAATGTACAGAAACCTGTTGCATTTCTATACACTAATAATGAAGCAGTAGAAAGAGAAATCAAGGAATTAATTCCATTTACAACTGCACCAAAAACCCTAAGATACCTAGGAATAAACCTAACCAAAAAAGGTAAAAGATCTGTACTCTGAAAACCATAGAAAACTTATGAAAAGAAATGGAAGATGACACAAGGAAATGGAAGAACATCCCATGCTCATGGATTGGAAGAAGAAATATTGTTAAAATATCCATACTACCAAAGTAATCTTAGATTTAAATCTGTAGATTTAATATGGTCCCTATCAAAATACCATTTTTCACAGAGCTAGAACAAGCACTTCTAAATTTTGTAGGAAATCACAAAAGACCCCGAATAGCCATAGTAATCTTGAAAAAGAAAAGCAAAGCTGGAGGCATCACAATTCCAGACTTCAAGCTATCTACAAGACTGTAATCATCAAGACAGTATGGTACTGGCACAAAAAGAGACCCCATAGATCAATGAAACAGAGTTGAAAACCCAGAAATGAACCCACACTTGTATGGTCAACTAATCTTTGACAAAGCAGGAAAGAATATCCAATGGAAAAAAGACAATGTGGTCCACAAATGGTGTTGGGAAAACTGGACAGGAACATGCAAACGAATGAAACTGGACCATTGTCTTACACCATACACAAAAATAAATTAAAAATGGATGAAAGACCTAAATGTGAGGAAACCATCAAAATTCTAGAGGAGAAAACAGGCAGCAACCCATTTGGTTGTAGCTACTTCTTACTAGACACATCTACAGATGTAGGAAACAAAAGGAAAAATGAACTATTGGGACTATTGAGACTTCATCAAAATAAAAACTGTGTAGTGAAGGAAACAACAAAGTTAAAAGGCAACCTATATAATAGAAGAAGATATTTACAAATGATACATCTTGATTTTGATTGAAATATGTATTTTAATTTTGCCACGTCCTTTTTCCAAAAGTGAAGACATTTTAAATGTAACTGTAGCCCTCCAAATAATAGAAATTCATTTGTAGATCAGTTATATGGAGTTTGTTCTAATCTCTTCTGATCTTTGAGTTAATTTTTTGCCTGGGTATTGTTCCCACAGCACCTGTAAAATAATATATGGCAATTCCTAAAATGGGCAATAGTGGTGGCAGCTTTATAATTGCTGTGCAGGGAAAGCAATCTTTTTGTAATAAGTAATCTAAAGAAGTATTTGTATAGAACCTTATATAAAGTTAATTTTAATAAAATTGCTCATATCCAAAAATGAGGATAGGGCAATAAAGATTAAGGTAGAAGGAAGGCTAAAGTCTTTCCTTCCCAAGCTATTTCTAGAAACTATCACTGTTGATTCAAACTCTCATTTACATATGTTCGCAATGCCTGGACTTCTGCATTCGAGATTCTTAAATTAGGATTATTGACAACCCAACATGGCCTTTCTTTTACCTGTATTATGTCCCTCTGCTGCCCTCATCTGGTAAACAGTAACTCTTCCTCTGTGTTGATGAGATTTACTCTTGGAGGGAAAAACTGATACTCTGCATTTTGAGCAGTTTTGCAATTTGTAACTTTATAATCAGCAAATGTTGAGTCTTCAAAAGTGATTTAAAAAGGTAGGGCTTTTCAATAGTTCCTGGAAGAAAAATATTTACAGGAAATAAACATACCAAGTGACAAAGCATTTCTGCTCTTTTTCTGTGAACCAGTGACACAGAAACTGTGACCCCCATTATAGTGGCAGAAATCAACTTCAGCCCTACTGCAGTCTCTTGTGAAATGAAAACAAGAGAAGAAATTTCAGATATATCAATATCCATAGTACATTCTTATTTTTAATTAAGTCTATATAGACATAAATGTCACAAGTTTTATGATTCCAACTCATCATCCTGGCCTGTAGTTTGATATGTTGAATGAATTTTGTGTTATTATGTTTATGCTAACTATTTTGATAAGAAATCCCATTTTGAGTGAGTTGGGTATCAATTAAATTTCATTACAGAAACATAAAGTATCCTCACTCACCATATTTTCTTGAGCATTTATTAATATTGAATATATTTCATCAAAAATATAATCTTGATAGGTGTTAATCCAATCTATATCTTTGCAATAATTGGAATGAAAAGCCTAGGTTTTTTTGTGAAATTTTATGGTTCAGCTATGTAGTATCAGGTATTTAGCAATATCTCTTTAAACCAATTATTGCTTGAGAAAATAAAACATCAGAAATTGAAATGTTGAAATACTTCTATCTATCTGATAGACATTACCATTTTAGATTTCATTGAAATAAAGTTTGGGAGATTCTACATTATGCTATGTTTGTATTGCTAGGAGATCTGCATTGTTTGGGATACTGTGCAGTTCATGCTTCCAAAAATGTACATATTTTGGTTTATAGTCATAAGAAATAGCAGACTGTCATCAAGTGCTTCATTATCCCCAATAAAATACTTTACTAAGAACTGCAGAAGTTTCAGCCATGATGTACTTTAATAGATTACTACAGTAGTACTTGAGAATAGATTTATTTTTCTAGGTTTAGTTTTAACAAATTACATTGTTTCCACTAATGGGATTAAAAAAATCTTTGAGCTTCTAAAAACCAACGGAATACAATATATCTTTCATAATTTATCCTGATTTTCTTGTAGTGCCCACTACAGATACTCAGAAACAGTAGGGAAAATAACCAAATCATAGTCCCATAGAACTTTAGAGGGATCTAAAGTTCTAATATAGGAGAAACTGATGGCATTGGTGGCACATTGAGAGAGAAGCACAGCACGTTTTCCCAGGTATGGGGATGGAAGTCCAGGGTATGCAAATAGTGAAAATACCTGGGGTGAAAGGTGGGCAGAGGAAGAAGCTAGTCAGATGACAAAGTCTCTGATCCTGGAAAACACTTGAAAGAGCTGCAGTGTTCAGTAAGATAAGCTAGTATACTAACAACTGGGACTGAAGGGGAGAGAACATATCTACAGTGGACAAGGAAGTTAAACAGGCTAAAAGCAGGCTAAAGACCAATGCAGAAGCTAATGAACTGGAGGGGAATTCCAGAAGACTCTAGTAACTCAGCGTAAGTCTTTTCATACGTATTTTCCAAGTGCTGCAAACTAAAAGGCAACATGAAGATGGAGTTTGGATTTCTAAACTCTACTATTTTTTTTCATTTAAAACAATTTTTTTTAATGTTTATTCATTTTTGAAAGACAGAGAGAGACAGCGTGAGTGGGGAGGGGCAGAGAGAGAGGGAGACACAGAATCCGAAGCAGGCTCCAGGCTCTGAGCTGTCAGCAGAGTCCAACGGAGGGCTGGAGCCCACGGATCGAGAGATCATGACCCAAGGTGAAGTTGGCCGCTTAACTGACTGAGCCACCCAGGTGCCCCTTTAACTCTGTTATTAATTTCAGTGCTACTCTCTCTGCTTTGCAAATAAGCTTGCCACAGCTGCCCAAAGAACAATGTATGTTCTAATAACTTTTGAAACCGTAGCATGCCAATAAATAAATAAATAACTTGTATTTTGTTTTGGTCCCTCCTACCTTTTCTCACTTCTCTATCTCTTGACCTCTCATCTCTCCTCCCTTCTCCTCACTTTTCCTTCTCTTGCTTTCTTTTCTTTTACTTCCTTCCGTCTGTCCTTCCTTTCTTTTTTTTTAAATTAAAAAAAATTATTTTAAATTTATATCCAAGTTAGCATATAGTGCAACAATGACTTCAGGAGTAGATTCCTTAATGCCCCTTACCCATTTAGCATCCCCCCTCCCTCAATCCCTCCAGCAGCCCTCTGTTCTCCATATTTAAGAGTCTCTTATGTTTTGCCCCTCTCCCTGTTTTTATATTATTTTTGCTTCCCTTCCCTTGTGTTCATCTGTTCTGTGTCTCAAAGTCCTCATATGAGTGAAGTCATATGACATTTGTCTTTCTCTGACTAATTTCACTTAACATAATACCCTCTAGTTCCATCCACGTACATATGAATAGCAAGATTTCATTTGTTTTGATTGCCTAGTAATACTCCAGTGTGTGTGTGTGTGTGTGTGTGTGTGTGTGTGTGTGTGTGTGTTCTTTATCTATTTATCCATTGCTGGACATTTGGGCTCTTTCCATACTTTGCTATTGTTGATAGTGCTGCTATAAACATTGGGGTGCATGTGTCCCTTCAAAACAGCATACCTGTATCCTTTGGACAAGTACCTAGTAGTGCAATTGCTGGGTTGTAGGGTAGTTCTATTTTTAATTTTTTGAGGAACCTCCATACTGTTTTCCAGAGTGGCTGCACCAGTTTTCATTCCAACCAGCAGTGAAAAAGAAATCCTCTTTCCCTGCATACTCGCCAACATCAGTTGTTGCCTGAGTTGTTGTTAGCCATTCTGATGGGTGTGAGGTGGTATCTCATTGTGGTTTTGATTTGCATTTCCCTGATGCTGAGTGATGTGGAGCATTTTTTCATGTGTTGGTTGGCCACCTGGATGTCTTCTTTGGAGAAGTGTCTATTCATGTCTTTTGCCTTTGCCCATTTATTCACTGGATTATTTGTTTTTTGGGTATTGAGTTTGAGAAGTTCTTTATAGATTTTGGATACTAACCCTTTATCTGATATGTTGTTCGCAAATATCTTCTCTGATTCCATCGGTTGCCTTTTAGTTTTGCTGATCGTTTCCTTCACTGTGCAGAAGGTTTTAATTTTGATGAGGTCCCAATAGTTCATTTTTGCTTTTGTTTCTCTTGCCTCCGGAGATGTGTTGAGTAAGAAGTTGCTGTGGCCAAGGTCAAAGAGGTTTTGCCTGCTTTCTCCTCAAGGATTTTTATGGCTTCCTGTCTTATGTTTTGGTCTTCCATCCATTTTGAGTTTGGTGTAAGAAAATTTTTTTGTGTATGGTGTAAGAAAGTGGTCCAGGTTCATTTTTCTGCATGTCGCTGTCCTGTTTTCCCAGCACCACTTGCTGAAGAGACTGTCTTTATTCCACTGGATATTCTTTCCTGCTTTGTCAAAGATTAGTTGGCCATACATTTGTGGGTCCATTCTGGGTTCTCTATTCTGTTCCATTTATCTGAGTGTCTGTTTTTGTGCCATTACCACACTGTCTTGATGATTACAGCTTTGTAATACAGCTTTAAGTAGGGGATTATAATGCCTCCTGCTTTGGTTTTCTTTTTCAAGACTGCTTTGGCTATTCAGGGTCTTTTCTGATTCCATACAAATTTTAGGATTGTTTGTTCTAGCCCTGTGAAGAATGCTGGTGTTATATTGATAGGGATTGCATTGAATATGTAGATTGCTTTGGGTAATATTGAAATTTTAAGAATATTTGTTCTTCTTATCCAGGAGCATGAAATCCTTTCCCATTTTTTTGTGTGTCTTCTTCAATTTCTTTCATAAGGTTTGTATAGTTTTCAGTGTGTAGATTTGTCACCTCTTTGGTTAGATTTATTCCTGGGTATTTTATGGTTTTTGGGCAATTGTAAAAGGGACCAACTCCTTGATTTCTCTTTTTGTTGCTTCATTCTTGGTGTTTAGGAATGCAACTGATTTCTGTGCATTGATTTTATATCCTGCCACTTTGCTGAATTCATGAAAAGTTTTAGCAGTTTTTTGGTGGAATCATTTGGGTTTTCCATATAGAGAACCATGTCATCTGTGAAGAGTGAAAGTTTGACCTCCTCTGGGATGATTTGGATGCCTTTCACATCTTTGTGTTGTCTGATTGCTGAGGCTAAGACTTCCAATACTATGTTGAATAATGGTGGTGAGAGTGGACATCCTGTCTTGTTCCTGACCTTAGGGGGAAAGCTCTCAGTTTTTCCGCCTTGAGGATGATATTAGCGTTGGGACTTTCATATATGGCTTTTATGATCTCGAGGTATGATCTTTCTATCCCTCCTTTCTTGAGGGTTTTTATCAAGAAAGCATGCTGTATTTTGTCAAATGCTTTCTCTGCATCTATTGAGAGGATCATGTGATTCTTTTTAAAACATTTTTTTATTTAAAAATTTTTTTAACATTTATTTATTATTGAGAGACAGAGAGACACAGAGCATGAGCAAGGGAGGGGCTGAGAGATGGAGAGACACAGAATCTGAAGCAGGCTCCAGGCCCTGAGCTGTCAGCACAGAGCCTGACACGGGGCTCGAACTCACAAACCACGAGATCATGACCTGATCCAAAGTCGGAAGCTCAACTGACTGAGCCACCCAGGCGCCCTGAGGATCATGTGATTCTTGTCCTTTCTTTTATTGATGGTGATTGATCACATTGATTGTTTCACAGATATTGAACCAGCCCTGCATCTGAGGTATAAATCTCACTTGGTCGTGGTGAATAATTTTTTTAATGTATTGTTGGATCTGGTTGGCTAATATCTTGTTGAGGATTTTTGCATCCATGCTTATCAAGGAATTTGGTCTATAGTTCTTTTTAGTGGGGTCTCTGGCTGGTTTTGGAATCAAAGTAATGCTGGCTTCATAGAAAGAGTTTGGAAGTTTTCCTTCCATTTCTACTTTTTGGAACACCTTCAAGAGAATAGGTGTTAACTCTTCCTTAAATGTTTGGTAGAATTCCCCTGGAAAGCTGTCTGGCCTTGGACTCTTGTTTTTTGGGAGATTTTTGATTACTAATTTGATTTCCTTAATGGTTATGGGTCTGTTCAAATTTTCTATTTCTTCCTGTTTCAGTTTTGGTAGTGTATATGTTTCTAGGAATTTGTCCATTTCTTCCAGATTGCCCATTTTATTGGCGTATAATGGCTCATAGTAGTCTCTTTTTATTGTTTTTATTTATGCTGTGTTGGTTGTGATCTCTCTCCTCTCATTCTTGATTTTATTTATTTGGGTCCTTTCCTTTTTCTTTTTGATCAAACTGGATAGTGGTTTATCAATTTTGTTAATTCTTTCAAAGAACCAGCTTCTGGTTTCATTGATCTGTTCTACTGTTTTTTTTGGTTTCTGCTCTAGTTGATTCTGCTCTAATATTTGTTGTTTCCCATCTTCTGCTGGTTTTGGGTTTTATTTGCTGTTCTTTTTCCAGGTCTTAAAGGTGTAAGATTAGGTTGTGTATCTGAGATCTTTCTTCCTTCTTTAGGAAGGCCTAGATTGCTATATACTTTATGACCACCTTCATTGCATCCCAGAGGTTTTGGGCTATGATGTTATCATTTTCATTGGCTTCCATGTACTTTTTCATTTCCTCTTTAACCTCTTGGTTAGCCCATTCATTCTTTAGTAGGATGTTCTTTAGTTTCCAAGTATTTTGTTATCTTTCCAAATTTTTTCTTGTGGTTGATTTTGAGTTTCATAGTGTCATGGTCTGAAAATCTGCACGGTATGATCTTGATCTTTTTGTAGTTGTTGAGGGCTTTTTGTATCCCAGTATGTGATCTATTCTGGAGAATATTCTGTGTGCACTGGAGAAGAATTTGTATTCCGCTGCTTTAGGATGAAATCTTCTGCATATATATGTTAAATCCATCTGGTCCAGTGTGTCATTCAAGCCATTGTTTCCTTGTTGATTTTCTGATGAGGTGATCTGTCCATTGTTGTAAGTGGGGTGTTGAAGTCCCCTACTATTATGGTATTATTGTCAATGAGTTTCTTTATGTTTGTGATTAATTGATTTATATATTTGGGTGCTGTCACATTTGGAACATAAATGTTTACAATTAGGTCTTCTTGGTGGGTAGACCCCTTAATTATGATATAATGCCCTTGTTTATCTGTTGTTACTGTCTTTACTTTAAAATCTAGGTTGTCTGATATAAGTATGGCTTGTCCAGCTTTCTTTTGTCGACCATTAGCATGATAGATGGTTCTCCATCTCCTACTTTTAGTCTGAAGTTGTCTTTAGGTGTAAAGTGAGTCTCTTGTAAACAGCATATAGATGGATCTTGTTTTCTTATCCATTGTTACCATATGTCTTTTTATTGGAGCATTTAGTCCATTGACATTTAGAGTGAGTACTGAAAGATATGAATTTATTGCCATTATGTTTTGTAGCATTGGAGTGTCTGGTGGTATTCTCTGGTCCTTTCTAGTCTTTGTTGCTTTTGGTCTTTCTTTCTTTCTTTCTTTCTTTCTTTCTTTCTTTCTTTATTCATCTTTTCTCCCCTCAGAGAGTCTCCCTTAAAATTTCTTTCAGAAATGGTTTAGTGGTCACAATCTCCTTTAATTTTTGTTTGGGAAACTTTTTATCTCTCCTTCTATTTTGAATGACAGCCTTGCTGGATAAAGAATTCTTGGCTGCATATTTTTCTGATTCAGCACATTGGATATATCCTGCCACTCCTTTTCTGGCCTGCCAAGTTTCTGTGGATAGGTCTGGTGCAAACCTGATTTATCTTCCCTTGTAGGTTAAGGACTTTTTTTCCCTTGCTGCTTTCATTATTCTTTCCTTGCCTGAGTATTTTGTGATTTTGACTGTGATACGCCTTGGTGATGGTCAGTTTTTGTTGAATCTAATGGGAGTCCTCTGTGCTTCCTGGATTTTGATGCCTGTGTCTTTCCCCAGGTTAGGAAAGTTTTCCACTATGATTTGCTCACATAACCCTTCTACCCCCTTTTCTCTCTCTTCCTCTTCTGGGACCCCTATGATTCTGATGTTGTTCCTTTTTAATGAGTCACTGATTTCTCTAATTCTTAAATAATGATCTTTTGCCTTAGTTTCCCTCTTTTTTTCTGCTTCATTATTCTCCATAAGTTTGTCCTCTGTATCACTAATTTGCTGCTCTGCCTCCTCAGTCTTTGCCACCATGGCATCCATTCAAGATTACAGCTCAATTATAGCATTTTTTTATTTCATCCTGACTAGCTTTTACTTCTTTTATCTCCACAGAAAGGGATTCTAATCTATTTTCTACCCCAGCTAGTATTATTCTTATTGTGATTCTAAATACTGGTTCAGGCATCTTGCTTGTATCTGTGTTGGTTAAGTCCCTGGCTGACATTTCTTCCTGCTCTTTCTTTTGGGGTGAATTCCTACATTTCATCATTTTGAAGGAAGAAAAGGAATTAATGAGGTAAAAAAAATTAAAATGAAAAAAATTAAAATTAAAAAATTAAACACACACACACACACACACACACACACAGAGAAATCAATTAAATGATGCTAGATCCTAGGTGTGTTTTGGTTGGGTGTTGAAAGGGGCTTGATAGATTAGAGAAAAAAGGGGGGAAAAAAGAAAGAAAACATTTGAAAATTTGAAAAAATGAATACAATGAAATAAAATGAAATGATGGAAGTAAAATAGAATTTGAAAAATTTACAAAAAAGTAAAAATATAGTAGAAAAACATTAAAGAAAAAATATTTTTAATAAAAGTTGAAAATAAAAATAAATATTTTCTCTTTCTGTATTCAAGAAAAAGAAAAGAAATGAAAAAGAAAAAAAAATAAAATTGAATAGATGGACCAGCAAACAGACTGAAATATGATTGAAATTACATCGTTTTCCCCTAGAAGTCAAACCATGAAGCACTTTATAGTCCATCAATTCAGCAGGCAGAGGCATTTGTGTTCCTGAAGAGTGAGGTTGGCCCAGTTGGGTGGGTCTTAGTGTAACAGCTCCATTCTCCACTAGATGGCGCTGCTTAGTTTTCTGAGGTGGATTGTTGTGGTACTTGTGTGTATGTACATGTGTGGGAGGGGTGAAAGTGGCATCACCCAGCTACCCAGTCTAGTATCAGAACTCTGTGCTCTCCTAGACCAGTGATTGCACACCTGTCCTTTGTCTTTGGCTTCGGTTGGCTACCCACTTTTGCACTGTCCATGACCATGCCTGCAGGTTGCCAGGAGGCACCTCCCTCCTGAGTTTTTATCTCAGATGTGGCTGTTTTTCCCAACCCCCTACTTCTGAGGGACTGCAGCTTTGATCCGCTCAGATCCTCTGGGAGAATGTCTCACCGAGCAATTGCCCAGTTCTGGCCGCACCCAGGAACATTTGCGGGACCGTGTGGCTGCCAATGACCAGAGACTATGGTTGGGTGCCAGTCTGTCCCAGAAAAAATTCATGACATCGTGTAGCAGCAGCGTTTCCAGGGATTATGGAAAATCACAACACACATCTGGCACCACGCTTCACTTTTAACGACCTTGTTCCAGCACCTGTGAATGTGATTGTTTTCTGGGGTCCACTGGGGCCTTTGCCTATGGGGGGCTGCAAGCCTCTACCAAATCTCCTCTGAGCAGGGAAACTGCCTCTCCCTGTGTTGTCTGAGGAACCCTGGACTTCACTCTATTCCTGGGATTCGCCCTTCCCACAAGAACACCACCAGGTATTGAGCTGCAGAATTTCAGACTCTGCACTCCCCCGGTTTATAAAGTCTTAATGGAATTTAAACCCTCTCCTTTCTCCTTTCTCCCTTTTTAGTTCAGTCCCTATAGATCTTTCCACTTTTCCACTTTCTCTCCACCTGCTTTTGGGGGGGGGTGCTTTTCCCGCATTCTACCCCCACCATCTCTGTCCTCTCTCCGCAAGCAACAACAGCTCCCTGTCCTCTGTGACTTCTCTCTACCCCACTTCACCTCTCCACGCCGTGTACCTGCTGAGTTCTGTGGTTCAGGTTGTGCAGATGGTTGTGTTAATCCTCAGATCAGTTTTCTAGGTGTGCAGGATGGCTTAGTGTTGATCTGGCTATATTTAATGGATGCAAGATGCAAAAAAAACTTCCATGCTGTTCCACCATCTTGGCTCCCCCTGAGAGATTGATGACAGAGGCATTGCTGGAGAAGGTCATCAAGAGGGTGTCTCTCTTTCCTTTCAATAGTGTGTCTATACTGATTTAGGTACTAGTTCTCTGCTGTTAGTATGTTCCTCTCCAATGTGCTTTAACATTGTGTCTCATTTAATCTCCTCAAGTTAAATTTACTAGGACAATATTCTGGCCTCCTAAATTCATTTCCCAAAATACATTGTAAAATAGCTTTTTATTACCTGTTGGAAAAATTTCTAATTTTTTTGGACTTGCAAGAGCCTTAGTAATTTACCCTCAATTTGTTTTTCAGATTATCACCATAGGAATACTGTCTTGTATTTACTGTATTTTATTTTATTAAAAAACATTTTTAACATTTCTTCATTTTTGAGAGAGAGAGAGAGAGACAGAGAGACAGAGAGAGACAGAGCACAAGCAGGGTGGGGCAGAGAGAGAGGGAAACACTGAATCTGAAGCAGGCTCCAGGCTCTGAGCTGTCAGCACAGATCCCAATATGGGGCTCAAACTCACAAACCATGAGATCATGACCTGAGCCGAAGTTGGACACTTACTTAACTGACTGAGCCACCCAGGTGCCCCATATTTACTGTATTTTAATGAAACAGGTATTTTGTTATTCTCCAACCTTGCCATATATCAGTATTTCTAAAACTTTTTTTCAAAGTCCCACAAATGACAGAATTAAGCAAGTACATATACTTATTGTCCTGAAGAGAATGAAAAATTTTAGAAGATTATGTTGTTTACATTATGGTTTTATATATATAAAACCACATATATATAACCATTTTTTAAAGTAAGAACTTATATTTCTTGGTATCAGGAAGAAGGCAAAAAAAATCAACATTTCTGAATGGATAATGTGAGAGATGTTTTTCTAGATCTATCAACTTTTGAAAATAAGACTATTAAAAAGTTGACTATTGGTACAGAATACCACTTTTTTACATTCTCTGTTTTGTTACAATATTTTGAGAAGCATAATTCATTTAAATCTTTGATTATTTATTTTTATGTTATTTTTCAGTAACAAGCTGATGCAAATTATCATAAGTACACAAATTTCGGTAACCTGTCAAAGATATGGTATCATGAAAATTAATCACGCTACTGAGAGTAGGAATCTCAAAAAATGAAACTTCCTGATTTAAGGTCTAAACACTTTTTATATGGCAGAATGATGGAATCTCTGACCATTAGTCTCTCTGACTTCTTTAGGGAAATATTTGTCAAGTAATATTTAATTGCAAAAAGATGACTGATAATGGTTTCTATTTAACCACCAATGCTGTAGCTTTCATCACATGTAATTGTATATACTGTCTCAAATGACTACCTAGTATCTATGATCTCTTTTTTTCTGCCAACTCATAATCTTCATTTTAATGACTTTGATGATGACCTATATAGTAAAAGCATTAAAAATGTTGATAACTAGTGTTTTATACTTAAAATAATCTGGTTGAGGTTTTGAGCCATATAATAATATGCAGTCTATGAATTAATTATATGTTCTGATTACCAATTTCAGCATGACAAACTGGCCCAATATTTGATAACTTTAAATAAAAATTTACTATTGTGTCTCATAGTTCTATAGTTTGACTAGACTTGGCTAAGCAATTCTTATTTAAGATTTTCATAAAATTTCCATCAGATAGTAGCTTTAGACATCTAAACTTTCCATTGGTCTTGAATGTCCAAGATGGCAAACTAGCATGGCTGGTGGTTGATGCTGAACGTTGACTCAGACTTGAGTTAGGTTTGCAAATGTGGTACCTACTAATGGTATTTCCATTTGGTTTGCGTTTCTCAACATATGGTTTCTGAGTTGTGAAAGAGCATCCTCAAATCAATATTCCAAAAGGCCCATGCAGAAGCACAGCCTTGAAAGTAAAACAACATAATTTGCTGCATTATATTGCTGGTAGCAGTCTCAGGACCTACTCAGATTCAGTGGTACGGAGAGTTAGACTCTTGTTTAGAGACTCACAGAATCATTTTGCAGAAGACTATGTATAATAAGATATCTTACTGAAGTCCTCTTTGCAAAATGCAATCTGAAACAGTCTTTCCTCTGATAATAACAATTCACATCTTTTCTACATGTAAAATAAATGTATTTTATTTATTGTATTTTAAAATGTATTTTAGAGTGAATGCACTCTATACCCCAATAGATCATACTAGTACATCATCAGTTTAAGTTCAAGCCTCAGCTAAAAGTCTAGAATCTCATCGTCTCAGTTATTTCAAGGTATAGAGGAGGCTCCTTGAGATCAAAGCTTCAAGCATACAAGTCCTTTTATCTGAAAATCTTTGAGCTAAAGAGACAAATTACCTGTACCTCGTACATTCAACATGTAATGTGGAGGCAGGCATTCATTTGGGTATTCCCATTAGGAAATAGGAAGAATGGGATGTACAGTAGAAGTCATTGGTTCCTGACAGCCAGTTATATGAACCAGTCCCTTGATTAGGTCCCAGTCCTTTCCCCTCAGGGTGGTTTTCTATGGTTTTGGTTTTACCTTCTGATGCTTGGTTCTGACTCTGAGTCACTTTCCTTTTTCATTAGAAATAACTTCTGTTTGTTGCTGAGATTTCCCAATATGCTTCCTAAGTATAAAAGGTTGAAGAAAAGACAACTACTTTCATTTTGAGCCACCTTTGTAACCTTTGTCACAACATAACGGCACATCTCCTAATACAGTTCTCTTTTAAACAATGTGGTTTTTATGTGTATGTGAATAATACTGGGACTTGGACACGAGGAACACCCTGATATTTCTGTGACACAGGCCTTTCTCTGATGTGGAATGAGAGGTGATACTGGGAAACTTTAGGATTCTTAAAGGTCCTTTGGTTTATTAGATGAAGTCTAGAAGGAATTCCCTTATGAAATTTAGATACCTTTTGTCTAGCTCAGAGTTAGCAAACTTGGCCTGTGGACTAAATTTGGCCTGCCACCTGTTTTTTGTATATAGTTTTATTAGAGCACAGCCACACTCAGTCATTTTTGTATTGTCTGTGTCTGCTTTCTAGACAATGACAATTAAATGTTGTTGCAGCGATCATATGGCCAACAGTCTAAAATATTTTACCATCTGGTGATTTCAAAAAGAAAAAAAAAAGTTTTCTGACCCCTGGCCTAGATGATATGGTCTACAAGGCACTGCCTTATATCTTTCTGATGTCTTAACAAAGCGTTTACAATCAACCCCCCCTCCCCCCCCCCCACCCCGCCTCAGTGATGTCAATGTTATCTTGGGATTATGTTTTGGTAGCAGCATCCTGGAATTTACCTTTGCTCTGATGTTATTTCCTTTTATGAAAACTATTTTTTTTTCTTCCTGTATGGAAAGACATGCAGTGAAAAACATTATTTTCTAGCTCAACAAGTCTTGGCTTCTTTATATTTTGACTAAATTCTACTTAAAGTCAAACATTTCAAACATTACCTTGTCTCTCTATACTTCTTGCTACCATACACAGCTAAAATGCTGCTTGGAAATCTCCTTAGACAGATCCACCAGATCTAAAGAAAATTTTCTATTTTTCACGTTACTGCAGGCTATGGTTCTGTTAAACTTTTTGTTACACATGTCATCTTTATTCCAGTTTCTTATAAGAATTTTCTGTGTCCCTCCTTTGTACACTAACCTTCTTGATAACTTTCTGGACTCTGCCTACATCATGGTCACAGGGCTAATGTTCTACTTCATGAATTCATGAATTCGTCTAGCTCTAGTAGTTTTTCTGAAGTTATTAAGACACAAATCCCGGATTTTTGGGGGGGCCCAGATTTTTTATCTTTTCTTGAGACACTTTCAAAAGTCCATACAAAAGTATGATTTCACATAGATTTTAAAATATAAATGTAAACATATAACATTGTGCTCTTTTGTCTATCTTCATTTTTACTGTATTTTATTTTCTTAAAAAATTTTTTTACATTTATTTATTTTTGATAGAAACAGAGCACAAGTGGGGGAGGGGCAGAGAGAGGAGACACAGAATCTAAAGCAGGCTCCAGGCTCCGAGCTGTCAGCACAGAGCCCTATGTGGGGCTCGAACTCACAAACTGTGAGATCATGACCTGAGCCAAAGTCAATGCTCAACCGACTGAGGCACCCAGGTGCCCCTTTACTGTGTATTTTAAAATTATTTCTTAGGTACCCATAAAAGAATTATATTTATTTATTTATTCATTCATTTATTTGTTGAGAAAGAGAGCATGATCAGGGGAGGAATAGGAGAAGGAGAGAGAATCCAAAGCAGGCTTGGAACTGTCAGCACAAAGCCCAACTCCTCAGGGCTCGACCCCACAAACCCTGAGTTCATGACCTGAGCCAAAACCAAGAGTTGAATGTTCAACTGACTGAGCCACTCAGGGACCCCTATATTTATTTTTTTTGAAAATAATTATTTGATTTCTCAAATCTAGTATAAGAGCTATTTCAATTATTTCAGTTTTCAACTCTATAAATTCCCTTTTCCTATGTATGCTGATTTACTTTTTGTTTTTTCCTAGTGTCCTAAATTCTGGATTCTTATTTATTTATTTGTTTGTTTGTTTGTTTACTTTTACTAAAATGTAACTGCTTTCATTTTATTCTAGTGCTTTATTTGACATTATATAAAAGAATTTTAAGTATTCCTGAATAATATTTTAACTGAATTATTGCTCAGTTTTTCTGGAAGAATAAATAGTAAGGTTTACGCCATGTATCTCTCCATGATAATAAAAGACATCATGCATTTTGAGACATTTTTTAAATCTGTACTTTATTATTTGATTGATGCTGCTTAAGACAGATTCACTGGGCACAGTTTGGATAGTGCTTTGATCTTACTGTCATTTCATCATGGAGAGCCTTAGGGGCAATGCTGTTTCTGTCAAAATTAGCATGATTTCAAATTGCTATAATTTTCCCTCATTTAAATTATTTCTAAAAAGTAAAAAATAAAAGTGGTAAATATTAAAATTAAAAAAAAAAACACTTTGATTGTTATAGGACAACACATAGCTAAGATTAAGCCTACATTAGTAAATTATTTAAGCATAATTTCAAAAAGAAATTTAATTGTTATTTGTATTTGTAATTAAAAATTTGAGAAATACAATGTCATGTAAAATGATACTCACTTAAAAATATTATGTATGTGCTAGCCTTTTTACTCTATAAGAACTGGTATCTCTGATTCTAAATTTTGAAATATAAGAACTCACTGCATGTATCAGCAGTGTTAGTATGATCTATATTTATATGTACACAACATGATTTCACACTAATATCACAAATTTCAATAACACACATAATTTGTGTTATTTTTGCTTCTTCAAGCACAGATATCTTGTTGGTCCACTTGATCAAGCAGAGTTCTACAAAATGTGCATATGCGTGATAAAGCCTCTTTAAGAGAAGGAAACTTCAGTGCTTTCCAAAATTAGCATCTCTTATTCTGACCTCTTATCTGCATTCTGCTTTCATGAATGTGTATTGCCTGCTTCATATGTGACTGCCACTGTTCTCATACCTATGGATATCGCATGGAGTAAGAAGAAAACAAGCAACAAGCCGATTAATTCTCTGTGAGTTATTGTGAAAGGAGCCAGCCGGTAAATGCATAAATCTCTAATATTCTGCCAGGGGCAAACCTATGAAGTTTTGAAGCAGGGAAGAAAAATGAAGCAGGGAGAAAATTCTGCTTCCAGAAATGGTAAAAAACATCTTTTTAACCAACTCCCCTGCTGAGATTAACTAGGAAAGCAGAAAAAAATTGTTTTTAAATATCTATGTAAAGTTCCAGGGAAGTAAGGATTGTGACACCAAGGTCTCAGCAAGAACGAAAGTCCAGCAAATAATCCCAACATTCAGTATGGCTTTTCTCGTTGAGGCATTTGATCCAAATCAGAGACTAGAAATCTAAAGAGTGAATAGAGCCTTCAGCAAAATCATGGTGTTGATGACCCATTAACATGATGGACCCTGATAACCACCCCGAGCTTTCAACTGAGCCATAAAGGGGCACAAAAAAAGATGAAGGTAACTGAAGAATTGGTCAGTCCTAAAAGACACCAAGGCCAAGTTCAATTTATTGCAAACTGTATATGGGTAAGCTTGTCTATGGCCAGTTGCTTTATAGAAGAAAAAAATATGTCCTCTTTGGAGAGGATATCTTGGGATTCTTTGATCGATGTTATCTAAAAGACAAACCCCACATTTACAAAAAAGATAATAATTGATCCAAGGGCACGTGCAATAACAGACAATAGAGACAAATCCATAGTATATCCAGATATGGCAGGACTTTAAATATATATAATTGTCAAGAAATTAAATGACAGGGTTGGGAATTTCAGGAAATAATTCAGAAGTGTAACAAAATCTAATGGAATATCCAGCAAGGAAAGAAACAATAATTGATATTAAAGCCTATCTGAATGATAAAGAATTAGCCAACTAGAAGATAAGTCAGTAGAGAATGTATATACTGAAGTGCAGAAAGATGAAATGAGGGAAACACATAAAAGAGCATAGGAGACCAAGACAATTTTAACATGTATACAATCTGGATCCAAGAAAATCTGGATCCAAGAAAATTTTAACACGTATACAGTCTGAGTGCATAAGGAAAGGAGAGTGAGAATGGGTTTAAAGCAACACATGAAGAAATAATAGCTGAGAGTTTTTCTCAATTGTTTAGAACCCCAGGGAAAAAGCGGAAAAACACCAGCAGAAATGCAAAAAAATCTAGGTACATTACAGCAAGTCTCCTGAAACCAAAGGGCAAAGAAAGTTATGACAGTAGCCAAAGAAGAAAGACATATTATCATAAAAAGATTAAAAGTAAGGCATATAGCTCATTTAGTAAGAGAAACACACGTAAACCAGAAAATAAGGAATGCTATTTAAAGTACTCAATAGAAAATAACTGTCAAGTTGGAATGCTATCCCATAGGAAATATATTTGTTTGGGGAAGGTGGAACATCTAAGATTCCATATCCCAGATGTAAGTAGAAATGAAGAATTGTAAAATGATAAGCATGTGTGTAAATTGAAATGATTTTTTACTTGCATAAAACAAAACAATAATATTTTATCACGTTAGACGTATAGAATTGAAATAGGTGAACAGAATGCAAGAGAATATTAATTAGAGTTATGTGTCCTAAGATCCTACATTATTTAAGAGGTGAGTAATATACATTAAAGGAATGAGAAAAAAATGAATTAAATGAATCCTAAAGAATTTTTGTAATTTAAAATTTTTACTCTTAATTATTTTGAAAGAGTGAGTGCATGCAAGCAAGGTAGGATCAGAGGAAGAGGGAGAGAGAGAGAGAATCCCAAGCAGGCTCCACACTGACAGCGCAGAGCCCAGTGCAGGGCTCAGTCTCATGAACCGTGAAATCCTGACCTGAGCTGAAATCCAGAGTTGGTTGCTCAATCCAGTGAGCAACCCAGGCACCCCATAAGGAATTTTTTTCTTTTTAATGAGAGGAAAAAGAACAAAGAAGAGATGCAAAATAAAACAAAGCAAGTGGTAAGACTTGGCCTAAATTCCAATTCATCAGTATATAACAGAATAAAGAATATAGCTAAAATAGGAAGTTTTTAATATGGGATAAAAATAAAATTATATGCTAATTATTATAATCACATGAAAATAGATGAATATATAAATTTGACAATAAAAATGAGGAAAAGCCAACCTTAACACAAAATTGATTTATACTAAATATTAGACAAAGTAAACTGAAGGCAAAAAGCATTACTTTAAAAAAAGAGCGATTTTAAGATAATGAAAGTGTCAATCAATAGGAACATATAAGAATTTTACATAATGTCATGGTTTTAAATGTGTACAGCAGAAGTCTCTAAGAGTAAGAAGAGAAATAAACCAGTAGGGTTCAGTAATCAATAGAACAGCGTAAAAAATCTGTAAGGATACAGAGGATTTGAAGAGCATAATAAACAAAATTGTTTAATTGCCATATATAACAATTAAACTCAACAATTGCAGAGCACACATTCTTTTTAAGTGCCCATGAAACACTGACAGAAATTATCCATATGGTGGGCTATCAAGCAAGTCTCAACACATTTCAAAACACTGATAAAATATGGAGTATTTCTCTGATCACAGTAAAGATGAGCTAGAAGTTAATATAGAAAAATAAGCACAAATCCCCATATATTTGGAAATTAATAGACTTAAAAATTATGGCTCAAAGAAGATCAATGGAAATGATACAATATTTTAAATGAATGGAAAATGGCATACTAGATATCATAACTTAAAGGATGCCATTGCAACAGTGCTTAAGGAGAAATACAGAGCTCAAAACATATTTTAATTATGAAGAAATGCTTAAAGTCAGATTTCTATGCACCTACTTTAAATGAGTTAGAAAACAAACTGAAAATTATAAGAAGAAGAAATAACGAGGATAACAATAACTGTAAGAGAAAACAAACGTAAAATCGAAAAAACTAACAAATATGAAGTTGATTCTTTGAAAGGAGTGATTCAATTCTAAACTTTTAAGATGGCTGCATAAGAAAAAGAGATAAAACATCCATGCCAGGATTGACTCAGGAACATCACTACATCATAGAAGCATTCTAATATTTTCAAATATACCCTATTCTCATCATATTAACTTCTTACATTTTTAATGCTTATTTATTTTTGAGAGAGAGAGAGAGAGAGAGAAAGAGAGCGTGTGCGCAAGCATGAGTGGGGAAGGGGCAGAAAGAGAGACAGAGGGGGACACTGAATGTGAAGCAGGCTCCGGGCTTTGAGCTATCAGCACAGAGCCCTACATGGAGCCCCAACTCACAAACTGCAAGATTATGACCTGAGCTGAAGTCAGATGCTTAACCTACGGAGCCACCCAGCTGCCTCTCATCATATTAACTTCTTAAATCTCAGCATCACACTATTACTTTTGCACAAGTTTTAAAACAGGGCTTCAAATTCTTTGACACTCATTTCATTAAGATATGCAGATTTTTGTCCTTTTCCTTTCAATTTGGCTGAGTTTGTGAACACTTTGACGGATTAGGGCAGAAGTGATGCCATGTTACTTCCAAGGGCAGGTCATAAAAGGCCTTGCAGCTTCCTTCTTGTTTGCTGAGAACAGTCACACTTGGAGTTCTGAGCCCCCATGTAAGATGTCCAACTAATAAGAGTCTGCCGTCCTAGAAGGAAGTCAAACCCAGATAGAAAGGCCGTGTGTACTTGCTCTGGCCAACATCCAAGGTGTGCCCAGCCTTCAAGTAATCCCATGCCAGATGTCGGTGAAGAAGCCTCCAATGAGTTCAGTTTTCAATTCAGGAGTCACCCTTAGCTGTATTTACTCCCTGTGCTCCATCCAAATTCCTGACCCACAGAGTTTGTGAGCTTAACAAAATGGTTGCTCTGAATTTTGAGGTGGTTTGTAATTAAGCAACAGACACACAAAACACCTAGCTTCTAAGAATGGTCACTTAAGTGTTCTACTTCCACATTTGCCATTCTAGGGCATTTCTCTGAATGGAAACCAGAGTCAAATTGTAAAATGACAAGTCTGATCACATTGCTACCTTGTTTAACACATTTTATTGCATTGCCAATATTCTTGGCAAAAGAGAGTCACGTTGTCTTTGTGGCTTACAGAGCTTTCTATGTTGTCTGCATTTGTCTAGTGTGAACTTTGGCATAAGCTCAGTTTACCCTGTTGCATTCTGTTATATGATACTTATTTTTTATTACATTTGCTCTAGTTATGATTTTGTATGTATTTGGGAGATTATGTGATTGATGATTTACCTACCTTAAACGCTGAATTCCTTGAACGAAGGGGCTATGTCTAGTTTTGATGATCAGTCTATTATTGGTTCAGAAAAGAACGTTTTGAGGTGCTGGAGAGAGGGGGTTGATACTAGAAAGGATGTAGAGTAAAATAAAAAAGGGGCTGGTCTATGTAAATGTCTGTTTGCACGACAATAGGATCACCTACTTTGAGATAAGAGGGCTTGTCTTTTCCTTTTGACAACATTTCTGTGAGAATATTGGGATAGGGCCAGGCAAATTAATTAATGAGGAAGTATAACACGAGGGCCCATAAATAAAAGTGAGGGGAAACACAATTTGCCAAAAAATGTGCAGGCGAGGTTTTAAGATGGAATCCATAATTTTGGAGAGGGGAGATTTTGACAGCTGCTTCAAACTAACAAGACTCCAAAATAAGACTCATTTTGAGACTGTCATTTACATGCCTCTCACAATTACGACCATATAAAAAGAAGCATGTATAGCATAATAAAATACTTAAACTTGCCAAATAGAATGAGGCAGGCATGACAATCGAAACACTGCTTCCTGTGATTTTTTTTTTCTGTATCAATGACTACCTTGGTTTTGAAGGTCAAACTGCGGAGTCTGTGGGACTGAGGATTTTCAATATTAAAAATTTCTTTTTTTGTGTGCGTATAGTGCTCATTTTTATTAGGCATTAGGAGGTAATGAGTTTTAAACATGAGTCAGTTTGTTGTGTCAATGCCTCTTAGAACTAACACAATATAGGAATTTTTTTTCTTTTTTTTTTTTTTCAACGTTTATTTATTTTTGGGACAGAGAGAGGCAGAGCATGAATGGGGGAGGGGCAGAGAGAGAGGGAGACACAGAATCGGAAACAGGCTCCAGGCTCTGAGCCATCAGCCCAGAGCCTGACGCGGGGCTCGAACTCATGGACCGCGAGATCGTGACCTGGCTGAAGTCGGACGCTTAACCGACTGCGCCACACAGGCGCCCCCACAATATAGGAATTTTAAAAGTTAGTGGAAATGACAACGGAGTTATAAGATAATTCAATATCACTAGCTCAAGAGATATGTGTAAATAAGGCATTTTGCTTCTAAATTGGATGTTTTTGGATGGGATCTATTTTGAAACAATTTTAAAATAAAATATGAAAATAGTATGAAGAATTCACGCCATTGAAGAACACAATGTGTTTTATTTTTAAATAAAGAGAATGTTCACGGTATGATAAAATGTCAGCCTGTGTCTCAAGAGATCAAAATTGCCACAGCATTAGCCCAGCTAGTGATATTTACCAGCACTCAGCCGTCTACAAGATTCTTGGCAAATACACAGAGGTAGGGCCTGTGGCAGTGATAACTTACACAATGTAGTCTCCTCATGACTGTTTTCTTCTTTCTTTCTTTTTTGCTATCTGTAAAGCTAATATCTTTTTTCAAAAAAATTATTTGAGTATAGTTGACACACAATGTTACATTAGTTTCAGGTGTACAACATAGTGAGTCAACTTCTCTATACATTATGTTCTGTTCAACGCAAGTGTAACTACTAGCATATGTCACCATATAACACATTGCAATATCATTGACTATATTCCCTGTGCTGTGCCTTTTATTGCTGACTTATTTCATTACTGGAAGCCTGTATCTCCCACTCCCCTTCACACATTTTGCCCATAATTCCACCCCCTCCTCTCTGGCAACCATCAGTTTGTTCTCTGTATTTATAGGTCTGATTCTGCTTTTTAATTTTTTTTTTGTTTCATGACTTCAAATATAGAAGTGTTTGATTCGGTTCTTAAATTGGCCTTATTTTTATGAAATAAGACAGGTCCTGATGAAACCACAGTAAATTGATCAGAAAGAATATGTGATGGGTGTGATGTCTGTTACACCTGTCACACTTTATTGCCATTGAGAATGCCTGATATCTTTGTTATTCTCTTGCCTATGATGATTTTCTGTCTACAGTTATATTACTACCTAACTTGTTTGATCGGTTTGTCATGTAAATAAGAGTATGAAACTAATGTGTCAGATGATTTCTTTCTTCTGTGGAATGAGCTATGGTTCTGGGGATAGAAATTTAAAAGGTCAGTCAAAGTTAGGCAGTTATTAAAGAAGAAAGTAAATGGAAATTGTCTTTGGGCAGTATAGAAGAATAAAAGGAACTAAGAGAAGAATGCCCTAAATTTGAAAGGTGCGGTGCTGGAATTCCTTACTTCAGAGAAGTAAATAAGTATAATTTGTGCTATCACCTCATCCGCAGCATGGTGACATTAATATCATTGCTGGTATTATTCTACTTCCTGTAATAGTAACAGCAGCAGCAGCAGCAGGAGTAATAATAGTAATAATAGTAATTGGAATAGGAACAGTACTACTAGTTTTATTCATATCCCTAGTAGTGTTCTCGTAGTGATGTTGGTGATGTGATGGCAGAGGTGGTAATTGGTATTACTATTATAGGATCCACTTTCCTAGCTGAGAACACATAACACACTTAGAAGACGTGACTGAAGAAAGTTTAATGAAGGATTATTTATACAGTCATTGAAAGAAGAAATGGAACCAGCAAGGGATAATGAAGAGGCTAGTAACACTGGAAGCATCCTTGACCTGGAGCCAAGGAGGTAAGAGAACTGAGTAAGAGTTGTAACCATAGATGATGAGCCACCTAGAAGGGCCACAACTCAAGATCACTGTCATCAGCCACTTCATAGGGCAGCTCAGAAGTGGAGGCAATAAATTCCTCAATAGCTCTCTCCTTCTGTCCTCTAACATCCTGCAGTGCCTCCATGGGCAGCAACCAACAGAAAGCCAGAAAGTGGGTGCCCAGAGGAGGCATTCCACAAGAGCAACCTCCCAGAGCATGAAACAGAGCAGAGAAGGGTATACGATGAATCTGGCGGGGCAGAAGGTGAATGACCAGATTGATAAGAACAACAACAAAACAGCAACGGTTGTACTCACTTTGCACTTATTATGTAGCCGACACTGTTCAACATTATCTGCTCCTTAATAAAATTTATTATTCCTGATTTACAAAAGGTAACAATTTAATTAAAATGAGTTGATCATACCCCCATTTCACGTACAGGGTAGATGTAGATTGCCTTGTATAAGGATGTAAGCAACAATATCAACCTCCATAAGCACTTACGCCAAACAATATAGAAGTTCTTTATTTTAAAATAATTTCTCTCCTTTGTGTGAATTAAGGATGATGCAAAAATGAGACAGAATTGATAGACCCTTTATTGGGATTTAAGGCTCCATAAATCAAAGGTGGGGGCAGAAATAGTACCAAATTGAATGGAAAAGAAAGTAAAAACTTCTTAGAGACAGCAAGGTGAGTCACAGTAAGTCTTCTTACTGACTCAAGGCTCTTTTCTATATGGAAAAAAAGAACACATACTCAAAATTGTTTCTTAATTTGCCACCAAAGTACTTTAAAACCTTGGTAATCTAAAAATGAAACAGCACATCAGAAGACAAAGGCATGACCAGCAGTGTTACATCAACACACACAATTTGAGCAGAAAACTAGTAACATCAGTAGCACAGAGTGCTTATTTTTTCCAGAACTGTATGTATACATTAATGATATCTGTAGCCCTTGGAAAGGCATGGCCTTCTGCACTTTCTTTTGTACCCAAGGATTTATTTTTTTCTCTACTTTCCTTATTCTGTTTTCCTTTGGATTCAAGGTGCTAGGGAAATGAACGCTAGTGATCTGCGATGGTAACCTTAAGTGGGACTTGTCAAATTTGATTTGGTAGTTGAGAAGCCAAGAACAAAAGCAGTAAAATGTAGTAGAAAGAGCAGTGAACTAGAGGGCAGGTGACCTAGACACCAGACATAACCAGTAACTAGCTTTGGGATTTAAGAGTAATCTTTTCCTCTCACCATGCTAGGAGAATTTTACCTCCAGGCGGTCCCTTCCCCTGAATGACTTGTATTCTAAAAGTTCATTTTGTCCGTGTGCTTTCAAGAGCACAAAACACATTTTCCCATAGCAACACTCTTCTCAAGGAAGCCCACGGTGTCTTATTTATGTGGTTTTCTTCTTGTAGCCACCTGATTGTATTTTGTGGTGTTTAGGAAGTGCCTTTTATTTTGTGTTATGCTTGGTGATGACAAGCAGGCATGGAGCTAGCTAGAATGCAATCAACTGAGCAATATACACCCATTGACGTGCATGCATGCAAACACACGCAGAGAATGGGTTGTCTTTTACCAATTTTGGATAAAGGCAGACTCAGAATTGTCATCGATAAGTCAATGGCACACTTTTAGGGACATTAGGATGTGCTTTCAATCAGCATAACATACACCAATGTAACCTCCCTGTAGGCAAGGTAACATGAAAAAAAAACAAGGATTATGCTTATTGAGGATAGCAAGAAAGAAGATTTTTTATGAAAACATAAAACATAAACATTAAAATTTTTTTTTCCAAGAGCAAAATGCAGTGAAAAATATCTAAAGTATTTTTTCTCACAGTCATGTCGATAACCAGGTGATTTAGTAGCTTTTTATAGACATTTAGGAAGTCAGAAAATATAGCCAGCTTAGTATGAGCCACAGATTCTTTCTACTTCCTTTCCCATGAGATTCCCCATCTGTGTACTAGCTTTGATCTGGAGTCACAAACAAAGACTATCTGTTTATTCAAGAGATCAAATGTTACTTTGGTACAGACCCTAGGGAAACTCAGAAGAGGGACATAAGCTTTGGGAGTACATTGATTTTCAAAGTGTTGATCTGAATAATCCATGACATATTTAGTTTCTTCGACTGTTAGAAGATATACACGAAGGTGATGAACTCTCAAGGCTTTGTTCTCTGAGTATAAATCCCTTCTTTCCCTTTGCGATATTCTTCTGTATATTCACACAGAAAATACTCTAAATGGAAAAGCCTGAGTTATACATCACTTGTATCCAAAAGCCTATAGTCTGGTAAATGTTCCTAGAGTTTCTCTGATTTTCCTGTTTTAGATTTTTAAAAACTAGATACATACTCCTTAGATAGTTGCTCATTCTTATATGTTGTGCTTTGAGCTAATTTTCCTACTAAAATTCTTAATAGGACACACATATTTTTAAAAAAAGATTTTATTTTTTACATAAGTTTCAGGTTTACAGAACGATTGAGCAGAAAGTTCGGGGAGTTCCCATAATCCCTCTTTCCCCACATAGAAAGTTTCCTTTGCTATTGGCATTTTGTATTAGTGTGATACTTTTTTTTTTTTTGGCAACTGATGAACCAATATTGATACATTATTATGGACAAAAGTCTATAGTTTGTATGAGGATTTGCTCTTTGTATTGTACAGTTCTATGAATTTTGCCAAATGCATAGTGTCATGTATCCACCATTACATTATTATATAGAGTAGTTTCACTGCCCTAATACTCCTTTGTTATGTTACTTATTCATGCCTCCTTCCCTTGCCCCAAAACTTGACAACTGCTGGTCTTTTCACTGTATCTGTAGTTTTGCCTTTTTCTAAAAAGTCACATAGTTGGAATCACAGTGTATAGCCATTTCACACTGGCTTCTTTCATTTAACAATATTTATCTAAGGTGCCTCCATGTCTTTTCATATCTTGATAGCTCATTATATCTCTGAATAATATTCCATTGTATGGATGTACCATATATACATTTGTTTAATTAGTCACCTACATCTTGGTAGCAATGATAAATTAACCTGCTATACACAATCTGCATGTAGGTGTTTGTGTAGACATAAGTTTACAACTCACTTGGGTAAATACCTTGAACCACTGTTGGTGAATTGTTTGATAAGACTATATGTTTGGCTCTCTAATAAATTGTCAAACTGTCTTCTAAAAGTGGCTATGCCATTTTGTACTCCCAACAAAATGAACGAGGGTTTTTATTTCTCTATACCCTGGCCAACATTTGGTGTTTTCACTGTTTTGGATTTTATTTCAAATTTATACATATTTTAATTTTTTAATGTTTTTATTTATTTTTGAGAGAGACAGACAGACAGACACACCATGAGTGGGGGAGGGGCAGAGAGAGAGGGAGACACAGAATCCGAAGCAGGCTCCAGGCTCCGTGCTGTCAGCACAGAGCCTGATGTGGGGTTTAAACTCACTAACTGTGAGATCAAGACCTGAGCTGAAGTTGGACACTTAACTTACTAAGCCATCTAGGCGCCCCTATTTCAAATGTATTTTGCAATTTTTTTCTTCTAATCTGTGATTTGTCCTTTCATTTACTTAATAGTGTCATTTTGTCATTTGCAGGACAAGTTTTTATTTTAATACAGTCCCACTTAACAATTTTTTCTTTTATGAATCACCACCGTATAGCTAAAAAAAAAAATCATCACCAAACTCAAGGCCACCTAGTTTTCCTCCTTTTGTAGAATTTGTATAGTTTTGCATTTACAGTAATGGATCTACAACCCATTTTGAGTTAAATTTTGTAAAAAAAAAAAAAAGTAAAGTCTGTGTCTAGATGATGATGATGATGGTGGTGGTGATGGTTGGCATGTGGATGTCTACCTGCTCCAGCACAATATGTTGAAAAGCCCATCCTTTCTTCATTGAATTGTTTCCTCTCCTTTACCAAAGATCAGTTGACTAAATGTGTGTAAGTCTTTTTCTCTGGGCTCTCTATTCTGTCCCATTAATTTATTTGTCCATTCTTTCACCAATGCCACTTTGTCTTGCTTATTGTAGCTTTATAGTAAGTTTGGAGGTTGAGTAGTGACAGTCCTCAGATTTTTTTTTCATTTCTTTGATATGACTGGCTACTCTACATCTTTTGAATTTCCATATATCTTAGGAATCAGTTTGCCAATATCAACAAACATCTTGTTGAGATTTTGATTTGGATTGTGTTGAACATATACATCAACTTGGGAAGAACTGTCATCTCAAGTAATATTGAATCTTCCTATCCATGAACATGAAATATCTCTCTATTTAGATCTTTGGTTTTTTTTTTTTTTTAAATCAGGGTTTGTAGTTTTCCTCATGTAAATCGTGTACATGTTTTGTTAGATTTAGATTTGTTAGATTTGTTAGATTTATATCTAAGTAGTTATTTTGTTTTCTTTTGTTTACAAATGAAATGTACCTATTTTTAATTAGGCCTTTCATCTTTATAAGATATGCATTGATTTAGTCTTAACAGCCTGAAGATTAAGAAAGGCATGCCTGTTTGTTTACTAGGTCTAAATAATTTAGACTGGCAGTTTTCTTTTATGTCTTGAACCCACACTTTTATCAATCCTGCATCTGTTCAGATCTTTGTATTTACAATTTTTTTTGTGAAAAGTTAAATCTACTTAATGTACAGTGAAAAGGTCCACTTCAGTTTTGTCTTGTGACAGCGTAGGCTATTAAAAATAGGTTATTTAATAAATTAATGCATGATAGTGAAGTCTCAAACATTAAATACTTTAAAGGATTTTAATAAAATTTACTCCTAGTGTGGTCTTTGTCATTATTTGAGATAATAAAAAGGGATGCTGGGGTGCCTGGGTGGCTCAGTCAGTTAAGCGGCTGTCTTTGGCTCAGGTCATGATCTTGCGGTTTGTGAGTTCGAGCCCCATGTCGGGCTCTGTGCTGACAGCTCGGAGCCTGGAGCCTGCTTCAGATTCTGTGTCTCCCTCTCTCTCTGCCCCTCCCCTGCTCATGCTCTGTCTCTCTCTGTCTCAAAATAAATAAAACATTAAAAAAATAAAAAGGGATGCTTATCCAAATGTCCACATTCTTGGAGTTAGGTATAAAATTAAATTATCATAGATATAGGGGGAAAGAAACTTAAGAAATGATTGGTATTTAGAAGACTACAACTGAGATCTAGAAATGTGGAGTGATTTTTGTACCATAAAATAGAATAGAATAGATATCAGTTTTATTTACCTCTATACCATTCTCTTTCAACAATGCAGTGGTACTCTCAAACTTTTCATACTTTCTTGTCCCTATGCTTGGAGATGATGTAGCATCATTGTAGGCCACTGGAAAGTCTCTGTAAAATAATCGTTACACTTTCTACATGATTTCTGGGTACAATTTTTACCCCCAGTGACCTTGTCCCAGAGAGGCCATGATTTACATTTGCATATATAGTTTAAAAACAAAGGTATATTCATTTAATCAAGAAGAAGTAATAAGTAGACACTGTAATTATACACTTTTTATTTTAGTATCTTTGGAGATCACAAATGGTTGCTCTTCTTAACATGTATGAAAAAAATTCATGAGGACACTGTCATTTATTAAGCTTGGCTTGGAGGGCTGTCATTATTCTGTACAGATTGCTTAAACCAAATTAATTCATGGGGGCATTTGATGAGATAAAGGCATTCAGAATGTACTTAAACCAAAATATTGAGGTCTTAGACTGTTTCTCAGTGAATACAGAAGTACCTACTATTCTCATTCAAAAGAGGTCCTGATTTAGTTCTGGAGAATTGACACAGTAGAATATGCTGTGGATGCCTGTAATATTACTCCATTAGATCTGTTGTCAAAAAATTGTACTTTACATTATCTAGCTGCACACACATTGCATAAATTGCTAGGTTTTGAGATGACTTCTCTATTTGTCTTTGTGGTGTTTCGTTATACTGTGCTAATGTAATGCACTGCTTTGTCTGCCCAGCTCTGTGTTTAAAGCTTTATTTGATCAGATTCTGGAAGAAATGCCTTGTATAACATCACGTGTGTGTTTCCCAAGTAAACTGCTTGCATTTGTACCTGTGTATTTCTTATCCACTTCCTTTTTGTATGGCATTGGCATGCTTCAGAGAAAAGACAGTTTATAGTGTATTTGATTACACAGTTAGACATAATAGTTTAGCACAATATGCTGTAATCAGGACTACTCAGAAAAGCAATTTAGTTCTGATCTTGTCAAATTAAGTGTGTATTGAATATATAACTCACCCTCACCAAAAAGAGCTATTCTGAGGCAGTAGTGAGCAAAAGACAACTATTATTTGTTGTCATTATTTTCTTTTAAAGAAACGATTCGTGGAATCAGTTGAAATGTCATGGGACTAATCTTTCAATAATCTACTTTTCTGCAAGAGTATAGAGGGGGTGGTTGTGTGGATAATACTATCAAAGTAGAATGAAATAAGCTTGAAATGAAAAGGAGATGAAAGACAGATGATGTATAAAAAATATGTATTTGGTGTGAAGCCAGAAAATATATTTAAAAAAATGAAAGAAGGAAGAAAGGAAGAGTGGTCATTGAGAGGAAGACACCTTATCCTTTTCTTGTCAGTGCTGACATATAAATCACAGCCATTCCAACGTCTGGTCCCCCAATATGTGTACTCTCCACACTAGAGCTTACTTTGAGCTTCATGCTGACTGAATCACCAGTACCTACTCTACAAACTCCAGCTCACGATGAAATAATCTGGCTGGGATTACAGGTGGCTTTTGATATTTGTGCATTTCATTCCTCGTGTGGTTTTTAATTGGGTTCCTTTTTTTCTTCAATTTTTTGTTACCACTTTTTAATAAAGATAAAAGATTTAAACATAAAGTTTATCTGGTAGCATATTTATGACATAATATCAGAAGTTTCTTGGGGAAGAAGAAAATAACCATGGGCTCAGGAATTTTCATAATCAAACTAAATTAATTTTGGTGATTGTCAAATTACCAAGGTCTTGGGGAAGCAGGGATTTTTATATAATGCTAAAATATGTGTGAAATGGTGTAAAGTTTATTGAGAGTAATTTATCATTATTTACTCAAATCGAAAAATTTACCTACCTCTACCTTTTAATAAAACAGCCACATTAAATTTACTTATAAAATATACCCATATACATTTGCTGAATACATGTGCAAGCATACTTATTACTAATATTGCTTAAATGCAAAACAATAGTAAAAATTTGATATAACAAAACCACCTATCTAGTGTAATTAGTTAAGTAAATTATGGTACATCCTTATTCTGCTACTTTCAGTAAAAATGAGGTAGGTCAGTAAGAGCTGTTAGGAAAAATATGTAAAATATATTATTCAGGGGCGCCTGAATAATTGCTCATGCACTCATGTGCTTTCTCTCTCAAGAATAAATAAAAGCATATATATATATATATATATATATATATATATATATATATATAATTCAGTGAAAAAACAAAAGGCACAATTTAGTACGAAGCATTTGGTCACTTTTATGTAATTATGTGGCACCTCTTCAAGGGTGTCATGATACTATTCAAATCTGAGTTTTCATCATATGTTTCAACTTTCTCTTATATCCTGCCAAGAATTATAATATAGTATGCTAAGTTTAATCCATTTTATCCATAAATATGTAAAAGATAGATAGATGGGCAGACAGACTGACAAACATACAATGAAAGATAACATAACTGAAGAGGAAAACCTTGAGCTATGCATAATTTACAAATTGTTTCATTAGATTGTAGAGACATAGTTGTAGGAATTGGAAAGTGTAATTAGTCTTTATGTCAAACACCATATATGGTACCTGTCTTATTGCAACTCAGCACATATAATTTCTGTTAATCAGTGGTGGCAACTTCTACGAAACTTTTTTTTTCTTATTCACCCAAAGAGTTTTTCTTATTATTACAAATCAAAATTGTCAGTAATTTTTTGTAACAAAATAAATGTTATTTTGAAAACAGTAGACTAAAAGTATAGGATAACCCACGTGGGCCCAACAGATATATCATACATCTAGAGAATAGCATAACAGTATTTAGCATTTTTATCTCAAATTATATTTATAATATAAAAGGTTTATATTCTCTTCTAGAAAGGATGATTCTTTAGGGCAGATACATGCATTTGTTTTGTTTGCAGTTGTTATATCAACTTGAATACTATTGACTCTCAATAAATATTTGGAGAAAGAATATTTTGACGATTAAAACTAATGGCCTTTGTTAGGATGCCTGGGTGGCTGTTATTTAAGTGTCTGACTCTTGATTTCGGCCCAGGTCATGATCTCATGGTTTGTGAGTTTGAGCCCTGTGTCGGGCTCCACACTGACAGCATGGAGCCTGCTTGGGATTCTCTGTCTTCTTTTTGCCCTTTCCCTGCTCATGCTCGCTCGCTCACTCTCTCTCTCTCTCTCTCTCTCTCTCAAAATAAATAAATAAAACTTAAAAAAATTTAAAAAAATAATGCCCTTTGCAATTGAAGGACAAATATCTCTGAGTGATCAACTATTAGTTCATATTTTAGAATCTCTTCCCTAATGTAAAAACACAACAAACTTATTTATTCAACTGTTTAAAATAAATTGTGTTGCTTATGTTGTTGAAACATAATTTATTCTATTTATTGCTCCACTTTATCACAGGGGACTCCTTCAAAATTGACTCGTTGGAGCTACCTCAACCCTATTGAATGTAAATACCTTTCATTTTTATCATTTTTTGAAAAGCATCTGTTGCTGTGTGTAATGGTATGCAAGTCATTGCATAGCCTAGGGAAACCTCCATATGATTTCTGTCCTTAGTTCTATACAGACACCTGCACATCTATTTTTATGAAAGTAAATGGCATTCCGCTTTCTTTGGCAAATATGTGTATTCACTGTTTACACGGAGACTTCCATGGATCCTACCATGAGTTTCCTCAGCTCCCACCTAGGAGGGAGAGGACTGAATCACTGGCAAGCAATAACGTTCTATCAATTGCGCTTTACTTTCTCACCATCAGCCTTTCCGCAGTAAGCTATTTTTTTGAGAGCAAGTTGGACTATGTTTGAAGCTGCCTAAACTATTTTAGGGGACAAGGGGACCATTTGGTGCACTGAAGTAGTAATTTGCTAGTGGCCTAAAAGAATTAATGAAGCTTTCAAAGGCATATGACAGACTTGAAAGGATTATGCACCAAAAAAATTGTTTTAACATAAATGAAAACATCAACTACAAAAGACATATGGTCTGTTCAGAAGATGCAAATTAGAAAAAAAAAATCAATGGATAAAAAAGACTTGGGAAGAAATTAAAACCCAGGAAACAAATTTATAAAGACAAGAAAATTTTAATATAATTTATATAACATGATATGATATAGTATGATATAACATATAATACCATAAATATTAAATCCACAGTCAAAAGTCTTTGACATATGTGATGAAATGTGTGACATAAATCATTTAAACCTGTTATAAAGTTTCAATGATTTTTACATTACAAATTTCAGAAATCATCATGGAAGACTGTCATTTTTAATACCATATAGACATATAGCTATGTGATATAAAGTATGGCATGTAAAATTATGTATGCAAGATATTTTTCCTAAATAAATAGATTCATTTTGTCAATAGACAAGTTAATATTATTTGAAAGATGTCAAAATGCATGAAAAGAAAGATTCTCTATAGAGATATTATTTCTAGTATATTAAGAAGATTATTCCTGCTTGAGTATTTTTTAATTAATTAATTTAAGTTAAGGTTAGTCAGCATACAGTGTGGATTGGTTTCAAGAGTAGACCCCAGTGATTCATCACTTCCATAGAACACCCAGTGCTCATCCCAACAAGTGCCCTCCTTAATGCCTATCACCCACTTAGCCCATTTTGCTACCCACCTCTCCTCCCGCAACCCTTAGTTTGTTCTCTGTGTTTAAAAGTCTCTTATGGTTTGCCTCTCTCTGTTTTTATATTATTTTTCCTTCCCTTTCCCTATGTTCATCTGGTGAAATCATATGAGTGAAATCATATTATGTTTATCTTTCTCTGAATCATTTATTTCACTTAGCATGATATACTCTAGTTCCATCCATGTTGTTGCAAATGGCAAGATTTCATTCTTTTTAATTGCTGAGTAATATTCATACACACACACCCCACATCTTCTTTATCCATTTATAAGTCAATGGATATTTGGGTTCTTTCCATACTTTGGCTATTGTTGATAGCACTGGTATAAACATTGGGGTGCATGTGGCCCTTTGAATCAGCATTTTTGTATTCTTTGGATAAATAGCTAGTAGTGCAATTTCTGGGTCATAAGCTCGTCCTATTTTTGATTTTTGAGGAATCTACATACTATTTTCCACAGTTGTACCAGTTTGCCTTCCCACCAACAGTGCAAAAGCAATCCCCTTTCTCTGCATCCTCACTAAATCTGACCAGCCATCCTGACAGGTGTGAGGTGGTACCTCATTGTGGTTTTGATTTGTCTTTCTCTGATGATGAGTGATGGTGAGCATCTTTTCATGTGTCTGTTAGCAATCTGAATGTCTTTTTTTGGAAAAGTGTCTATTCATGTGTTCTGCCCATTTCTTTACTGGATTATTTGTTTTTTGGGTGTTGAGTTTTGGGTGTTGGGTGTTGGGTTAGATTTTGGATACTAACCCTTTATCAGATGTGTCATTTGCAAATATCTTCTCCCATTCTGTAGGTTGCCTAGGTTGATTGTTTCCTTCACTGTGCAGAAGGTTTTTACCTTGATGAGGTCCAAATAGTTCTTTTTATTTTTTTTTCCTTTTATTTTATTTTGCTTTTATTTTCCTTGCCGCTGGAGACATGTCTAGTAAGAAGTTGCTGCAGCCGAGGTCAAAGAGGTTGATGCCTGTTTTCTCCTCTAGGATTTTGATGGTTTCCTATCTCACATTTAGGTCTTTCATCCATTTTGAATTTATTTTTGTGTATGGTGTAAGAAAGTGGTCCAGGTTCATTCTTCTGCATGTCGCTGTTCTGTTTTCCTAGGACGATTTGCTGAAGAGATTGTCTTTTTTTCCATTGGATACTTTTTCCTGCTTTGTTGAAGATTAGTTGGCCATACACTTGTGGGTCCATTTATAGGTTCTCTGTTCTTTTCCATGGAAAGCCTACTTAAGTTTTAAGAGAGAGGAAGAGTTTTTCTATCTATGGTGTTTTCTCACAATATAGATCTGCTTCTCACTTTTCTCTTAGATCTGTGCCTGCAAGTGTGATGTGCATGGATAATATCCACAGCCTTCTTTACTTTTTTGGTCAACCAAAGAACCAGCAGGAGACCTGAGGAAAGGAGGAAGGTAAGTTCAAGGTATTTAATTTAACTTTCCTCTGTGCTAAATTGATCTTTTGAAATATCTTTAGTTTTCTCTTGCTGCTGTAACAAATCACCACAAATTTTAGTTGCTTAAAACAATACAAATTTATTATCTTACTGTTCTTAGGTCAGAAACCCAATAAAGGTATCACTGGGTAAAATAAAAATGTTGGCATGACTGAGTTCCTTTCCAGAGTCTCTAAGAGGAGAATCGCTTTTTTTTTTGGTCCACTTTCTAGAGTTTTGTCCACACTCTGTCACCTATGCCCTCCCTTCCTCCATTTTCAAAGTCAGTGTTGTTACATATTTCTGACCCTTCCTCTGTAGTCATATCTCTCTGACCATCACTAGGTAAGTCTGTCCATTTTGAATGACTCATGTGACTAGTTTGGGCCCTTCTGGCTAATCCAGGATAATCTTCCATCTCAAAGTTCTTAATCTTAATTATATCTGTAAGTCCATTTTGCTACATAAGGTAACCTATTCACAGGTTCCAGGGACTTGGATGTAGACATTTTGTAAAGGGATCATTATTCTTCCTACTACACCACAATATCCCATATGCATTTATGACAAGATGATGTAGAAACACCCTTATCAGGAGTGTGGGGTCTCCTTAAATTTGGACAGGCCTCTAACTATGATGGTTAATTTTATGTGTTAACTTGATGGACTAAGGGATGCCAAAAAAAAAGCTGGTAAACATTATTTCTGGGTGTAGCTGTGAGTGTGTCTCTGGGAAGAGATTAACATTTGAATCAGTGGGGTATAGAAAATCACTCTCACCAATGCAGGTGGGCATCACCCTATCTACTGAGAACCTGATAGAACAAAAATGTAGAGGCAGGGTGAATATGCTGTATCAGCTGGAACATCCATCTTATCCTGCCTTCAGACAGTAGTGGTCCTGATTCTCCCAGCTTTGGGCTCAAATTGAATTGCACCATTGGCTTTCCTGGTTCTCCAGCTTTCTGACAGCAGATCTTGGAACTTCTGGACCTCCACAGTTGGGTGAGCCAATTCTTATATTAAAATCTCCTCATACATATGTATTTTATTCTCTTTCTCCTGAGCAATCCTAATACAGAAGTAATGCTATGCAACTTCTAAGAGCAGATAATAAAGGTCAATACAGCCTTCACAATTTTTGTTTGTTTGTTTTGGACAGCAGTCCTGAGATCTCCGTTTGTAGTTAACATCAACCAACAGTTGTGTAAGTGACAGTCTTTAAGATGACATTAATCCCAGTCACCATCTAACTGCAACTGTATGAGAAACATCCAGGGAGAGTTGTTTAACAATGCCTATTCAACCCCTACAACTGTGAAGGACAATTTTATTGATTATTGTTATTTTAGATATTAAGTTTTATATTTATAATTTGGCAGTAGATAACCAACACTTTCACAGGTTTTATTCTTTCTGGGTTTTCTACCCTTGATTTTTACTCCAAACCCTGCCCTCTGGTTCTTCAAGCCAGTAAAACTGCAGGTTTCTGTAAAACTCTCTCTGCCCTCTATGTTGCTGACTATAGCCTGCTTTCAGGCCAAGTGCTGTGATCCATGAAGTGTCGTTCCTTTCTTTCAAGTGTGAAACCATCTCAATATTCTGCCCACTTTTGTTAATTTTCTAGTAGCTTCAGGTAGTTCTTTGGTTTTGGTTTTATCCATAATTTATAGCTTTGCCAATATCCATTAGAAGCATCTACGTTGTTGCCAGAAAGAGAACCACTAATGTCAATAGATTTTTAAATGTACTGATTGGTCAAATTCATATTTTATATTATTTCAAATATACAGAACGGTATGTGTGCTAATGTACCTTACACATATACAACCTTCATTTAAATTTATCAAGTCTTTTGGAAACCAATTTGGCAATAAATTTCATATTAAAAAATAAAATAAAATAAATGTATCAAGTCTTAATATGTTTATTATTTCCAAGTTATGATGATGTATTTGCTTCAGACGGTTCTTTTTTACTCTTAAGAAATAATTCATTGAAGAGACATTTGAATCTATCCTTCTTTGACCAGACTTACATTTCTAGCATAAATCCTGTATGGTACATTTAGAAATATATAGTGTTAGATTAAAGCTGTTACTATTCTATTGGGAATTATTCATTAATATTTATAAATGGGAAAAGCTTTTAATTTTACCTGTGTGTATGCATAACTAATTGGCTTGTTACAAAACAGATGGTAGATTTAGAAATAAATTAAATGATTTTCAATTTTTCTGTAAATTATCTCTACAAAGATTGAAATAAATATTAGTTAATTTTTCCTGAGAGATTTAATAACACATGACAGAATATACATTGGCTAGGTGCTACTGTAGTTAGTACATTTAATTTCCATTTCATTGTTTTTGTCCATTTTTGGCTACTACTCTGTTTAAAATGTAGATGTCTTGTCCGCACATTATTTTATACCTGTTTTGTTTAGATATTAAGCATTTGTTGAGTCTCAGTTTTTTCTTTTCTTAATTTATTTTTTCTCATCGGTCACATATTAACTCTATACTAATCTTTTAAAATTTATTGAGATTTGTTTCATTACCAATCATATGTTCTAGCTTGTTGAATGTTCCATGTACCCTTGAAAAGAATGTGGATTCTCTTCATGTTAGTTGTATGGTGGAATTTTCTATAAATATTAATGCATAAGCTGTTTGATATTGTTATTCAAATCTTTTATATTTAGATTGATTTTGTGAGTAAATTTCATATCAATAGGATGCTAAGAGATATGTGTTGGCATCTCCAAATATACTTGTAAATTTGTCTATTTCTCCTTTTACTTCTCTGAGTTTTTGCTTTTATGTATGTAGAAGTTCAGTTGTTAGGGATGTATATATTTGGAATTGTTATAGTTTCTTATGGAATTGGCCCTTTAATCATTGTGAAATATTCCACTTTATGCCTGTGTTGGTTTGAAACCCTCTCAGGAGCTTCCCTGGTGTAATCTGAAACTGGCTTCCGTATGCAAAGGGCCGGGAGAGAACAAAGAAAGAGGAAGGCCACTCCAGGTTGGTAGCTGGCAGTTTGCATAAGCAAAGGGAACCTACATGTGAGGGTTGTCTTGGGCAGCAGCTTGATGAACGTACCCCTGCATCTGCCTGCCAAATCTGAAAAGTTTCTGAAGAGGTCTTATCTGGGTTAAGTCCCCTAAACTGTGCAGGTGTTCTCCACACCACATCACTATCTCAAGGTTATGTCCTTACAGCAGTACCCAGGAACAGGAAAGGCAAATGGAACCCACATTCCGAGGACAGGGGAGTTGGTGAGGAGGCTCCAGTCACCTGGGTCCAGCTCAACTGTTAGTCACATTTTTTTCAGTGACCACCCCCACAGTTTGTTAATATTTTTTCTCGTGAAGTCTACTTTGAATGGTACTGGGCAGCCACTTTAAATTTCCTGTAATTAGGGTTTGTGTGTTACTTTTTTCCCATTATTCATTTAATCTATTTTATTTATTATATTAAATATTATTTTCTTACAGAAAAGGTATAATGAATTCTTACTTTCATACAGTAAGACAACGTGTACTTTTTAATGAGAATTTTTAGGCCATTTTTATTTAGTGAGATTATCAATATGGTTAGCCTGAATGCCACCATTCTAACCATTTATTTTCCATTTGCTCTATCCTTTTTTTATTTCTCCTTTTTCTGCCTTACTTTAAATTAAATATTTTGAATTAACTGGGCTTTTTTTTAATTAATAGAGTGTTTTGAATATTTTATTTTCACTAGAGGCTTGTTAGCTATGGTGTATTGATTATCATAGTTGTATTTCTTTAGTGGTTAGTCTAATCTTTAAACTATGCATCTTTAACTTATCACAGTAGTCCTTCAAATAATATTATACCACTTTATGTTGAATGTAAAGTATTTATATCAATATATTTCCTCCTCCTTTCCTTGTGCTCTTTGTTTAAGAGAGATTAGTTTTAGTTCTGCATATGATACATCTATAACACACTGCTATTTTAAAATTTATTAAAAGAAAACAATTATATTTATTTCTTCTTTTTTTGTAACGTTTATCTGTATCATCCATCCCTATACCACATCTCCTCGGGAAGCTACCAGTTTGTTCTCTGTATTTAAGAGTCTGTTTTTTATTTATCCTTTTAGTTCTTCATTTTTTTGTTTTGTTTCTTAAATTCCACATATGAACGAAATCATATGGTATTTGCCTTTTTGTATCTAACCTATTTCATTTAGCATTACACCCTCTAGGTCCATCTTTGTTGTTGCAAATAGCAATGTCTCATTCTTTTTATGACTATTATTCCACCATATGTATGTATATATGTGTATATGTATATATGTGTGTGTGTATGTGAAAATAAGAAAATGTGATATAGTGTGTGTATGTGTATTCTTTATCCATTTTATTTATCCATTTATCTATCAATGGACACTCAGGTTGCTCCATATCTTGGCTATTGTAAATGATGTCATAATGAACATAAAGGTGCATATATTTTCAAATTAGCATTGTTGTTTTCCTTGGGTAGATAGAATCTACCCAAGTAGATGGGATTACTGGGCCATATGGTAATTCCATTTTCAATTTTTTTTGAGGAACTCCATATTTTTTTCCCTAGTGGCTGTACCAGTTTGCATTCCCACCAACAATGCACAACAGTTCCTTTTTCTCCACATGTTTGCCAACACTTGTTATTTCTTGTCTTTTTGATTCTAGCCATTTTGACAGGTGCAAGGTCATATCTCACTGTGGGTTTGATTTGCATTTCCCTGATGATTACTGATGTTGTACATCCTCTCATGTGTCTGCTGGCCATCTGTACATTTCTTTGAAAAAATGTCTGTGTATTCAGGTCCTCTGCCCATTTTAATTGGATTATTTGTTAAAAGTTTGCTAAAATGTAATTATCTTTTAAACATTAAGAGGTGAAATAATCCTTTTGCATGTATTTACCCAAACATTTACTACTTATCGTATTCTCTTTGCATAATTTCATGGTTTTTTTTTATGCTATCATTTTTTTTTTGTCTTTAACATTTCTTGTCAAAGTTCCTTTAACATTTCTTATAGTGGAAGTCTGCTGGCAACAAGTTTCCTTAGCACTGATCATCCAGAACAAGCCTTTTTCTCTTCATTTAAAAATATATTTTAATTGGATATAAAACAAATTGATATCTATAAGAATAACAAATGCATTATATCGACAAATTCTTAATTTTATCCCTAAAGATAATATTGCCATCCCTTCTGGAGTGGGTAGTTTCTATTTCTCATCAGAAACTTATGTTAATTTTTATGTTTGTTATTTTGTTTATTTTGTTTTCATATTGTTGAATTTCTTTGATGAATAGATTTTATGGTTTTGATTATGATTCAAATTTGGGAAAAGTTATCTTTCTACCTTTGTTTTCTTGGACTTCAGTTACACATATGTACAACCACATGTTGTTGCCCCACAGATTACTCAGACTTTTCATTCTTTTCATTCTGTTTACGCTCCATGTGAATAATTTCCATTGCCTTTCAAGTTTATTAATAATGTATTCTTCAGAGTCTACTATGCTATTAATCATACTCAATGGACTTTTTGGTCTATTCATTTAATTTTAATAGCTTTACTGAGTTATAATTGACATAAAAAGAACTGCATATATTTAATGTGTGAAATTTGATGAATTTGGACATGCAAACACCCATGACACCATCACCACAGTTAAGATAACAGGTATATCTGACTTTAAGAAATTCCTTCTTTCCATTAGTTGTTGCTTTTCATTTTGGATTGTGTGTGTGTGTGTGTGTGTGTGTGTGTGTGTGTACGCATGCGTGTGTGTATAAAAACACTTAATATAAGATCTATCCACCTTCTTTATTTTTGTTGCTTATTTATTTTTGAAGATATAGAGAGAGTGAGCACCAGCAGGAGAGGGGCAGAGAGAGAGGGAGACACACAAACTGAAGCAGGTTCCAGGCTCTGAGATGTCAGCACAGAGCCCAGTGTGGAACTCAAACTTACGAGTCAAGCCATGAAATCATGACCTGAGCTGAAGCCAGACACTTAACCATCTGAGCCACCCAGGCACCCCAGAGATCTATCCACCTTATTAACAAATTCTGAAGTGCACAATGCGGCATTCTTAACTATAGATACTATGTTGAACAGTAGAACAGTAGAACTTATTCATTTAGCATAACTGAAACTTCATAGCCACTGAATAACAATTCCCCATTTTGTCAGCTTCCAGCTCTGACAACCACTAATGTATTCTGTGCTTCTGAGTTTGACTATTTTATATAACTCATATAAGTAGAATCCTGCAGTATTTGTCCTTCTGTGATGGAATTTATTTAACTTAGTAGGATGTTCTCCAGGTTCATCTATGTTGTTGTAAATGACAGAATTTCCATCTTTTTTAAAAAGCTGAAATATATAGATATAGATAGATATATACACACATTTATATATAATATTTACATATACACATATATATTATATGTGTGTGTATATATGTGTATATACACATTTTCTTTATATATGCATCTGTCAATGGATGCTTAGGTTGATAAAGCTACAACAATGAAAATAATATGGTACTGGCATTAAGACAGACATACAGACCACTGGAAAAAATATAGAGCTCGGAAATAAACCCCTGCATATATGGTCAACTGATCTTTGACAAAGTTGCCAAGAACACACATGTGGAAAGGATGGTCTTTTCAACAAATGGCATTGGAAAAACTAGATATGCATATGCAAAAAAGTAAAATTGAATCCTTATACTATATGCAAAAATAAACATAAAGTAAAGACTTAAACTTTCAACCTGAAACTGTAAATTTCCTAGAAGAAAAGAGGGGAGAACTTGTTGACATTGTTCTTAGCAATGGTTTCTTGGATATGACACTATAAGCAAAAAAGCAAATATAGCAAGTGGGGCTACATTAAATTAAAAATATATTTTTTATTTTAGATAGTGAATTGGATCCTTTTTAAAAGTTTTTTTTTAATGTGGTGTGTGTGTGTGTGTGTGTGTGTGTGTGTGTGAGAGAGAGAGAGAGAGAGAGAGAGAGAGAGAGAGAAACAGACAGACAGACAGACAGAGAATCCCGAGCAGGCTCCATGCTGTCAGTGCAGAACTCCACACGGGGCTCAAACTCATGAACTGAATCATGAGATCATGACCTGAGCCAAAACCAAGAGTTGGGCACTCAACCAGCTTAGCCACCTAGGTGCCTCTGGATCTTTTTTATGTTACATTTCCCTCCTCATTATCTTCATGTATTTTTTCTATCTTGATTTTACTTTTAATAGCTTTTTTTATTGTGTTAGCTTATTCTACCATCTCTGTCATGTTTGGACTTCTTTCTATTCTCGTTATTTTTCACATATTCCCATTTCCAAGCATGCCTAGTAACTTATTGTTGTTGAACATCTTTTGAACTTCTTAGACTTTCCTTAATACATATTCCGTCCTTTTCTTCTGGTTGGCTGTTAAGTTACTTTTAGTTCTGTATGATCATTTTGAGGCTTATTTTAATGTTTTATTAAGATTGTCTAAAATAACATTTACTCTCTGAGTAATTTATCTTCATTACTTAGGCATGACCCTCTGGAGTTTCTAGTAAATGTTGTATTTGATTACTGAAGCCTTTGTGATCTGATGGGGGCAGAAATAATTCCCAGCTCTTAGGTGACTTCTGGGAACAAGTCAGCTCCCAGCTAGTCACTCTATTGCATCACCCTGTGGCGTTAGATCCTATATATGAATATCTTAATATTCAATAAAGATTCAAGGAAATGCAGACTTTTGAAGTTCTTTTCTTGACTATTTCCCCTCTCTTTAGATCTCTATCCCACCACCTGCGGCTACATCTATGAACCCTGATCTGTGTCTCCTCAATTTAGTAAGACTGCCACACTCTATTGATCTTCTTTCCTGCCCTGTGATTCAGAATATGCCTCCTGGCATGAAGCCTGGACAATCTTAGGTTCACCTCATTTTTCCTTTTCTCAGTACTACAGCCCTGTGCTCCCTGTTGTCTATTGTCTGAACACAGTTAAGTACATTTTAAGACAGAAGGCCAAATTCAGTCCATCTTACTCCATCATTGCCAAGATGAGAGGGAGGAAAGGTAAACAAACATTTTGAGTTACTATCATAATTTTATAATCTCCGTCTTTTTTTATTTTCAAAATAATAAAACCCATGAATATAATACATGATCATGATAAATTCCAGGAAATAAATTGATGTTACATGTTCTTGAGATCAAATACCCATTTTAAAATTAGGATATCTATGCATCTGAATATTTCGCCTACTAGATAAATACAAACATACTAATGTAAACAATGCTTGTGAAATGCATGGTTGACTCTGTTATTCTAAATATGTAAGTCGATCTCAGGCAATTAGAAAATAGTGAAGTGCATGCAGCCAAAGGTTTGATTTCTTCCATAGCAACTACATACTCCAACTTGCCATTTTCTTCTTGTATAGACACAATCCAATTATAACAAAAATGCAGCAAAATTAAACAAAATGTATTTTCTTAAAAGGTTCACTTGAGAATTCAATAATTCCAAAATTTCATAAGTCAAATAAGATATAGCATGTCACACCCTTTAGAAAACTCTGGTGCCTGTAAAATAATTAAGTGTGAGGTTTAAAACAATATTGACCACATAAAATTAATTTGCCCATTAACACACAAGTATAATTAGTTTTATCTTGTTCTAGGAGACCACATTTTGAAACATCTAAACTGCACACTAGCCACTGAATAATAAAGATGGGTTAATTTAGATAGGTTAATTTTTCTTCATTAATACATAATTGTGATAAATTAAAGACTTGTTACTAAGTCTTTTTAGATGTCTATCAATTTGGGGAGAAAATAGTAAAACTACAAATGAATATTTAGATTATATAAAATGAAGCTAACATTTGTTTAAAAACTGTCAAATGTTTGAAGAGTACAGTTTTATATTAATTTAATATATAATTCTGGTATTCATTTGATGATTAAGAAAACAAACTTTTATCATTTATTTAATTAAATGAACTAATCACTTTTATTGTATTTGAAACACAAAATCATGCAGGACCTTTTACTGTCTCTTCCTCCCCACTCCTCCAGTCTTTCATGAAAGAATTTATCATTCTTCCTTGTCTGTCCTTGAATCTTATGGTCTTACCCCATATACACTCTCTCTCCCTTCCCCCAACTCACACACACACACACATGCACACTCTCTAAAATAAAATAAATAAAAGTTGTGTACTTCAAATCAAAGGCTAGTAGAAATATATCCTGCTGCTCAATGATGCTTAAGCTGTTGTAAAGATCTCTTATTTCCACTAAGAAGCATTTTATTACAAACAATAACCTTCAATTATTTTAGCTTGAACAATAGTTTTTGTTTGTTTGTTTTTTGTTTGTTTGTTTTGTTTGTTTCTTAATTAACATAGGAATTGGTGGTCCATTGGCAGGCAGATGTTAGGACTGATTTACTCAGACTTCTGCTTACTATCCTCACCTATTTTCTTTTCCCCCATATTGAGGAAACATGGCTGCAGCATTTGCAAGTGTATGCAGACATAGAATGCCCTTCTCTTTCTTGGATCTCTTGAGAAGATGGGAAACTTTTCCTGGAAGCACCCAGAAACTCCTCCTATCTGTGTTAAGACTTGGCTTACAAGTACATTGCTAATTCAGGCTTTGTCATTAGATCTTGAATTATGCTTATTGGGTTCCATTAATTACTAGAGAAAAAATGGATACCATGAAAACTTCCATGGTTCACATTATGCCCATCATTAAGTGAAAGAGTAGGTGAGTGAAAATGCATACAGACCCAAAGTCAGGAGGATTAAAATCATACATAGGGAGAATGCTGGAAAGAAAGAGAGAGAAAGAGAGACAGACAGACAGAGACAAAGACAAAGAGAAGGAACTAGAATTCTATTTTGGCTTAATTGATTGAAATACTTTTCAGGATTTATAAAAGGAGAAAAATAATGGGCAGCTGTGGTGTGGGAGAGTAAGAAAATAGGTTAGAAAGAATATTGTAAGGAGATCGGCTATGATTTGTATTTGGCTGTGTTTTATAGTCGAAATAAATATTTCCTTATTGCCCTAGAGACTTAAAAATTATGTAAAAATTTTGTTGAGCTGTTATTTTGTTTCATTGAAGCTCTACAAAATATGCCTTCAATTTGATTATCATCCTAAGTTTTTTTTAAATAGTATTGATTAGTAAAGACAATAAATAAGTATCAATAGATGTTACATCTACAAAAGTTGTGTACTTCAGATCAAAGGCAAGTCTTAAAATTTATACTCCTGAGTCTGTAAATTAAAATGATATAGCAGGGGCACCTGGGTAGCTCAGTTGATTGAACATCTGACTCTTAATTTCGCCTCAGGTCATGATCCCAGGATTGTGTGATCAATCCTGGTGTTGGACTCCATGCTGAATATGGAGCCTGCTTAGGATTCTTTCTTTCCTTCTCCACCCCCCCTCCCCGCCTCACCCCCACCCACTTTCTTCCTCTCCCCCACTCACATATTCTCTCTCTTTCTAAAATAAATAAAAACTAAATAAAAATAAAATGATACAGTAGAAAGTCTAGAAAGTAGCTTTAAGAAGTATGGAGTTTTGTTACTAGATGTGTCACTCATATTTATGACTTAAAGTAAGAAAATAAATTATATGCCTAGAAGTGGAATTCATGGGTCAGAGAGTAGGCATGTGTTCAGTTTAAAAATTTTTTTATTATGTTTATTTACTTTGAGATAGAGAGATAGAGTCAAGTGGCGGAGGGGCAGAGAGAGAGGGAGACACAGCATCTGAAGCAGGCTCCAGGCTCTGAACTGTCAGCTCAGAGCCCGACGCCAGGCTCGAACCCACAAGCCTGCGCTGAAGTCAGACCACTTAACTGACTGAGCCACTCAGGAGCCCTTGCATGTATTCATTTTTATAAGATGTCAAACAGTTTTTATAAATAAACACATTTATATTTTCACCAGCAAAGTAAGAATCAAGTTGGTCCACTTTCTTACCAACATGTAGTATCACAGCTTTTGAAATTTAGGCATCCTCCTGCTTGTAATGTTATCTCTGCATTTTCCATTACATTTCTCTGATTTAATGATGTGAAAGGAGCATTTAACATAGGCCCTTGCGTAGCTTCTTTTATGAAGTGCTTGTTCAAGTATTTGCCCATTATTTGTCTTCTTACTGATCTGCCTATGTGAAGATTGTGAAGACGTTTTCTTTAAGCTTGCTCTTTGAAGCTTTTCAGTTTGACATTTACATTTAGGTCTCTGATTTATTACACATTTTTATAAATCATCCAAAGTAGGTGTAAAGGTTCATGTTTTTCTACACATTTATTCAGGGTTTTTTCCACCACCATTTGCACAAAACATTCCATCCCTAATATTGAACATACGATTAAAAGTTACCAAACTTAAAAAAAAATACAGATTAAGATGTGCCATGATTTAAAACAACAAATGCTGAGATGAGCCAGATTTTGGATTAGCAGACAAAGCCTTAAAACAGCTATGTTAAATGTATGTAAACACTTCAAGGAAAAATAAGGACAGATTATTATATGAGGATTATTAGGTAAAAATATAAAGTTAAGAACTGGAAAGTATAATATGGGAAATGAGATGTACCTATAATGATCTTAATAGCAGATTGATGATATTGGAAAAAAGCTTCAGTAAATGTGAAGGCAGACCAATAGATATTCTTCAATCTGCAGAACACTGAATAAAAAATAATTAAGAAGAAAAGGAATAGAGCATCAGTGAAGGACAGTATTGAGAAGAAAGACAAGAAGGTGGAAAACGGTTTTATAGAAATAATCACCTCAATTTACTACATATAATAAAGTACAAAAACATATAGAAGCATGAATCTCACCAAACTCAAAATAACATAGATACAAAGATGCCAAGGGGCATCATAGTAAAATTGGTAAAAGACAAAGAAACAGAGAATATTGAATACATCCAGAGAAAACAAAATTTCCATTTAGGGAAACATTGATACACATGATGTCTAAAGTTGCATCATAATGAAGGCTAGAAAAGAGTGGAATGATATCTTTAAAGTACCAACAACAATTTTACAAACTTTATCAACATCCAGTGAAAATTCATTCAAAAAATGAAGGCAACATAAACACATGTTCAGATAACTTGTTTTTTAACGACAGATTTCAACTCTATGGTTGGCAGAATTGTGTTTCCATGCCCTAATCATGAAGTTTAACTATATTACCTTACATGGAAAAAGGGATTTTTGCTGATTTTATACTCAGGATATTATCTCGGATTTTATGGGTGTAACTGATGCAATCACATGTGTTTTTAAAAGCAACAGAAGGAGGCAGAAGGAGAAGTTGGAGAGATTCAAAAAAGAGAAGGATTCAATATATGATTGCTTCTTTAATGATGAAGAAGGTCTCAAGCGAGAACCAGAGAGACACCTCTAGTAGCTGAGGGTGAACGAAGATATCAGCCTCAGGGAACTGGACTCTGCATGAGTCTGGAAGTAGATTCTTCCATTGAGTCTCCAGAGAACAGGACAGCTTGCTTGACACCTGGCTTTTAGCCTTGTGCAACTCTAGCAGAGATTGCAGGGAAGCCAGCTTGACCTTCTGAAGCCAGAAGTGTGAGATAACAAATGAGTGTTTGATGGTAGGAATTTACCCAAGGGATACAGGAGTGCTGATACATAGGGGCACTTGTAATCCAATGTTTATAGCAGCACTTTCAACAACAGCCAAATTATGGAAAGAGCCTAAATGTCCATCAACTGATGAATGGACAAAGAAGATGTGGTTTATATATACGATGGAATACTACTTGGCAATGAGAAAGAATGGAATCTGGCCATTTGTAGCAACGTGGATGGAACTAGAGGGTATTGTGCTAAGTGAAATAAGTCAGGCAGAGAAAGATATACGTTTTCACTCATATGTGGATCCTGAGAAACTTAACAGAAGACCATGGGGGAGGGGTGGGGGGGGAAGTTACAGAGAGGGAGGGAGGCAAACCATAAGAGACTCTTAAATACGGAGAAGAAACTGAGAGTTGATGGGGGGTGGGGGAGAGGGGAAAGTGGGTGATGGGCATTGAGGAGGGCACCTGTTGGGATGAGCACTGGGTATTGTATGCAAACGAATTTGACAATAAATTATATTTAGTATAAAAATAAATAAACATTAAAAACAAAAAAATTAAAAGATTAAAAAATAAGAAAAATAAATGAGTGTTTGAAGCAACTGAGTTTGTGGTCATTTGTATAGTAGCAATAGAAAACCAGTATGGCGCCAAACAGAATTGTATTACAAGGAATACAAAATGTAGTTCTTCAAGCTGAAATCATTCCTGGTCTAAACCCAGATTTACCCAGATTTAGAAAGTAATAAAGATCCCTGGAAAATATAAATGTGTGAGAAAATATAGAAAACTATTTTTAAAGTTTAATTTCTTTAAATGACAATTTACTGTTTACATCCAAATTATAAGTTGTATGTGAGACTTACAACGAATATGTGTGTAAAATATGACATAAATTGCACTAAGGATGGAATAGAATACGCTATTACACTATTGCCATAGGTATTCAATATCATTTTATTCCTTTATTATAATTTTCAGGATTATATCCTCTTGCCGGCTTAAAGATATTTCCTTCTCTGTTTAGCTTGTGTGTTCAGCAGTTCTATAATGATGTTCCTTAGTGTGACTTTATTTATATTTATGAAGCTTTGGGCTAGGAATACACGTTGAAGTCAAAGATGGATGTTTTTCATCCCTTTTGGAAAACCGTCATCCATTCTCTTAAGATATTGTATATCCTTACTTTCTCCTCTTTTTCTAAGATTCCAGTTCCTTATAATTATTGGAAACAGTTTCCTTTCACATATTGTTTACATATAATACTCACTATGGTTTTACTTTTTTCTCTTCATGCTTAAATCTATTCTTTTTCTTCTGGTCTATATTCAAGATGATTAAATTCTTTCTTCAAGGGTGCTGATTCTAAGTATTAAATGTTTAACCTATTTTTTTCAGTGTATGAATTCCATTGATTTAAAAAAAAATAAAGCTTTTAATTATATAAGCATGATCCTTTAAAGTCTGTGTCTAATATCATCATTACCTAGAGGCTTAGATAATTTTTTAAATATTTTTTTTCTGTTTTCTTGGCTTCTAGTCATTTTCTTTGTTCTAGTCTTTCTGTGTGTTTCTCATTTTGTCTGAGAAATTGTTTTGATAATTTGTGGCTTTTGATAATATTTATTCCAAAAAGTATTTACTTGGTTTCTAACAGGTAGCTAGGCTAGAGGCATAAACACTTTTGCATCATGATAAACTAATCTAGGATCTAGATCATGGGAAAATGGGAGGCAGTTCCTTATTCCAAGTATCATTTAGATCTTGGGTGTTTGCCAGGTACCATTTTCCTTCCTGGGCCCTGCATTTTGTCTTGTTGGTATGGTGAGTTTACTGAAAAGATTGCTCACTTCTCAGCCTCTCGGTCATGCCTTTAGAATGAGAAGGTGCCCAATGATTGTCCAGCAGTTCCGCGTGCTGTACTTACTTTCCTGCATTATTCTTCTACAGGATGTGCAACCTTCTCATGCACTGGGATAAATATACTTTTTAAGTTGAAGTCCAGCTCTTCTGATAGTTCTCAGCAAAAGAGTTGACACATGCTTTGTATTCCATCATTTATGGAATGACCAGTTGGTTTTTACATATGTTAATATTTTCAAAATGTTATTGTAGACAAATATTTACTCTTAAAATTTTGGCACATACACACACATTTAAATACCTTAAGTAACTTTGGACACGGTATATATCATGTGGCTAGAAAGAATGCAGAAGTAAAATCCTTGCAATTAATAATTTTATTTAGAATATTGCAAAAAATAATGTGACTTGCATGTGTAAACCGTCTTTGATCACGAATTTCCACATAATCAACCCACTGACATTATTATTTTTGTTATTCTGTATGTAGATCCATGGGTGACACAACATAGAGAATTAAATTATTGTTCAGTAAATTTTAGTTTTGTGGAAACCAATAACCACTGCGGAGCATCTTGATTTTTAATTTCATTTTTCTTCAGTAATATGAGCACTGTGTACAAACAAATTTACTATGTAATAAGTCCATTATATAAAAATAACTTGAAATATTTTCAAACTTGTCATATTATAAGTCTAATATACACTTATTTGAATCTCTTATCCTATACCTATGACTTGAGAATTCATAGTGTTAGTTTCACAGCGTATACAAATATGCAAATTCACAGAAATTACAGACCCCAGAGACCCCCTAAGGGAGAAGTCAAAAGCAACGAGGCCCCCATCTGTTCCAAAGTTATATGTGCCTGGCATCATGAACTGCAAAATTAAAACAATTTGTAAAACATTTGTGTATAATTTTCTCTTCATTGGCAAAAAAAAAGTAGAAAGAGAAGTAAAACTTTAAATTTGTTCTGTGAAAATTTATAGTGGGTTGAAGTTTATACAGAACAGACAAATAATGTTGTTACTAATTTTGCATTGTTAATTTATAATAGATTACCAGGAGCCAAAAAAATAAATTCTGTCTTTTAAGTTTATAACACTTTTATTTTCAAAAACTACTTTCTTATTTACATGGAGTCAAATGCATCAATCTTTTACCTTTATCCTTTTACCACTAAAGATTATAAGAATATTCTCCTATACTTTTAATGCCAAAATAGTCATACAGTAGACTTATTATTTCTGTAATCATAGATTAATTGTTTAGCTATAAACAATTGTATAGCTATTTTATATATTGTATATTTATATACATGTATATATATAGCTATTTTATACAATTGTATAATTGTATAGCTATAAATATATATTGAAGTGTTTTTTGACTAAACAAATTCTATAATTGTATAATTCAAAAGTAATGTATATGGAGATGCCAGAGAATCTGTTGCCACCAGTATTAAAAATTCATTCATACCCTGGTAATGAAAGTACTAATGAAGTATAAATATTTTCTTCATTTTAAAGACATTCTTGTTGATTAAGAACAGAATATATGCAGAACACTTTATATCTCTTGCAGATTTTTTTGTTCTAACTGTGCTTGGAATGGATTCCATGAGAGTAGATGAGCTTTTGCATAAGGGATATATAACTGATTACATTAGTATATGTCATTTGGTGAAGAGACCACTAGAGTCATGAGGACGTAATCTGTGCAAAACTGAATAATTCAGTATTGCATAAGAGAACAGAAAACATTCCCAGGAAGTTTTAATTCATATAACTGAAAATTCTTCTTATAAAGATGTTAATGGTAAACCAAATCAAAATTGTATACATACAGTTAACAACCATTAAAAATACCTATTGGTGTCAGGTTCATCCTAGTGATTACTTTTTATATAAGTCCCCACGTGGTATTTACTGCGGCCTCTGGTTAGGAACCTGTGTTTGCAGCTATCTGACTGTGAGCACATGATAGCAAATCATTTCTACACACTCAATGCAAACAGGATGTCAAGAAAAGAACTCTTGCATATGCAGTTCCACTCAGATTCAAAGGATTTAAATCTATTTACTTTTTCAGATGTGATCTAAATGATAAATTCTAAGCAAATCTCTCAACTGTGATTTAACTGAATGATGAAAACTTTTCTTGGGAGGAATTCATGATTTATAGAGCTTAGTACCAAATAAAATTTCTTGGAAGCTTGAGAATTAATCATTTTGGGTAGAATTTTTTTTGGTATAAAAATATGTACTTCTTTTCTCCCATGTTACCCCCGAGCAGCCTCTCATTGCTATCCATTACTCACTGCTATGTACAGGTGCCTCCTGGCTTCAGCACCTTTCACAGAATTGGCCATAGAAATGGTAAACATCCCATGATTATTGACTGAATGTGACTGTGAAGAGCTGATTGGAGTTAATACAGTGAGAAAATGCATGAAATATATTCTCCTTTTCTGATCACCAGAGTATATCACTTTGTGCTTTCTATTCTGAGGGGCAATTTTTCTGTGGTGGAAGAAGGTTTCGTAATTTTTTTTAAGTCTAAAGGGAAGGAAATATGTCCTAGATCACATGAGACTTCTATTTCTATCTAGTATAATGAATCAAATAACTGAAGTGGTCGATTTAATAGGTGTTTTCCTTTTGTCTAGTTTGGTATTTTCAGCAGATGTCATTTTTAACATGGAGTAAATAACAAATCATATATGAACTTGGGGTAACCACAGTAGGTGGCTGGAATGAGATGAATTGTGGTTTGTCAGGAAGGCTCCATGATCAAAACATCTCTCAGGCTTAGGCTTTTTGTTAGGCCCATTGTTGTAAAGATAAATACCACATCTAAAGCTATATAGAGATTATTTACTCTGATGCTAGCATTACACATTAATAAATTGTACAGAGTAAGAATAATTATAGGAATCAGTAACTACAAGAGCTAACCAAATTCATCCAGTTTGTGACCAGGCCTCTTTCTACTAATTTTTTTTGACAGCTTCTCATATTTGGGTTAAAGCAGTTGATCAATTTCTTTTTATGCTTTTTTTGTTAGTTTTAACAACTGTAAATTAGCATTTCAATTTACAACCAAATGCCACTGAGAGCTTTAGGGCATTGCGGTATATAACTGATACCCTATGATGACACATTTAGAAAGTAGTTTTCTAGAATACAGCATTCTGAGAGCAAGCCTTTTAGATGAGCTTGATGTTGGCAAGTGTGGTTTACTGTGGGATAGCGCTGGATCATAGAGTCGCCTGTATTGAAGACCTCCACCAGATAATAGACTGTACCCTAAGGGAAAGGGACGGAGGGGTCAGCCAGTATTAGAGAAGAACTCTGAAAGAGAAGGAAAGACTACCAAGGTAGTCCTGCAAATTGGAATCAGCATGGTCAGTGTTTTCAGAGACTATCAGTGCAGTGCTACTTTATAGAAACTCTTATAATAAAATAGAATGAGTTTATAACAATGTAATTTAAGAAATACTCTGCTTTGTTATGAAGTAAGATATATACATTCGAATGTAGTCCTCGAAGTACAGAAAATGAATTGGCATGGTTAACTTCTGAAAGCAAAAGAGACATAGCATTTTAAAAAGTATGGATAAAGAGGATGGGGAAACATATTGCCAAAATATGAAGACTAAGAAATATAGCAGCAAGATCACAAAGGAACTTATAACTCCTGAAATCATTGTTGCACTATCTGCTAACTAATTTGGATGTAAATTAAACAAAAATAAAACAAGTTAATAAAAATAAAAAAGAAACTTATAACTATATTAAGGTATTTTATTTTTTCCTGAAGATATTGGGGAAGTGTCATGTTTTAAATAGGGATTCATGTTTACATCATAGAAATATCACACTAGTGGCAGTTTGTAGAAAGCATAAGACAAGGCACAGGAAATGATCAGGAAAACCAGTTAGGAGTCCATATAGCAAGAGTACAAGGTGAGCCCTCATATCAGCCTGAACAAGATATAACAGCAGGATAGAAAGATGTGGTTAGATTTTAAAAACATGTTAAAATAGGACAATGCATAGGAGTCCATGTTTAAACAGGCATAAGGTATGAGGAAGAGTGTCATGATAAATGTCTCCCTTGTTATATTTCTGGCTTGATGGTAGATGGTGGAACTATTTACGGAGTAGAGAAACAAGGTGCGGACTTGAGTTGGAGATGAGACAGACCTCTGCTTGACATTTAGTTTTTGACCACCTTTGGTGCATCCAAGTGGAGATGATATAAAAATATTGAATTTTATTCTGGAGCTCTGAAGAGATCTTTGGCCTCTTAGTTTGGGTATTCATTAGGTTTGGGCCTACAATTAAAGCTATATGTATTAGTTTCCTATGTTGAAAAACACATTCTCAAAAATGTACCTGCTTAAAAACTATACATTTATTATCTCATAGTTCTGTATGTTAGAATTTGTGCAGCCCTCAGCTGAGTTCTCTCTCAGGGTTTCTATCAAGGCTCTATCCAGGCTGAAAGAAGTTGTTGGTTACCAAGGCTATAGTCACACCTAAGTGTCAGGGTTCTCTGCTAATCTCCCTGGTTGTTGGCATAATTTAGTCTCTGAAGGTTGCAGGACTGAATTGTCCACTATCTTCCCAGCTGTCAGTGGGCCTGCTGTCTGTTCCAGGAGGCCATACTCCATTTCCTTCTACATGGTCCTGTCTCTAGCAGCTTAGTTTCTTTTTACAAGGCCAGCAGGAGAATCTCTTTCATCTTGAACTCAACTGATGAATGGCCTTAAATATGTCTTCAAAATCCCCTTGGCTATATAATCTACTCAGAGGAGTGATGTCCTGTTACTTACAGGTCTGGCCCACACTCAAGGGGAAGGGTCTGGCCCACACCAGGAGGCAGGAAACTTGGGGGCCATTTTTTTATTCTACTTACCACAGTATCTGTGTGGGCAAGTTCCCTAAGGGACAGAGAGCAGAGTCCAAAAGAAGGGAGTTAGGGGAGAAGGCTGAGAACAATAACATTTAAGGAGGATTGATAGGAAAAAGCAATCTGCAAAAGAGATTATGTGCTGAGAGAACAATATAAGAAATGTGTATGACTAGAACTTTTGGCCATATGCTCTTAAGGCTATTAATTAATCACTGTTACTGCCAGGACTTTTTGCCTCATTTTACTGCACATTCCTTAAAATCCCCATGGTATTGCCACTCAGTTATGAACAATATTTGTTGCAAAATAATACTTTGGTTATAATTTATAAATTAACTTTGGGAATCCCAAAGTATTGTCATACCAAATCATGACTTCAGTCTCTTTATTTATGTCAAAGGAGTTCTGTAATGGGGATATACATGATTGCCTGCTGAAAGTGTATATAGAGACTTGAGCAATACACTGAAAATCTGAAAGATACAGAAAATGTATTGATCCCTGTCATTTGTGGATCAGCTCCCACAGGTAATATACATTGTTCTCTTATGTTTTATAACCTGCTGTATATATGATTGTGAATATATTTAATCCTAGCTGTTAGACCAAGATCCCAGAGAGCACACTTCACATGTTCATCTTTTTGTGCATATATGTAACTCGAAGTCCAGAAAAGATTAAGTACATACTTCTTGAATAAGCAAGTGAAGGGAAGAAAAAGTGATTTTACTTGGTAATAATACCTCTAATATATTTTTTGCTTTAGATATTTTTTGGAGGAATTAACATGTTGATTTAATTTTGGATAAAATAACACGGATATAAAAGTGGACTATTTTTATAGAATGTTGTCACAGACAATGTACGGACTCTTTAAAGCATCGATGAATTTTGAGGACATTTTATAGAGTTGGTCTCAGAGAAAAGACTGACCTGAAAAAATGTCCATATTAGCTGATGTCTGCTCAGTGCCACTTCACCTGGGAAATAAAAGGTCTATTTGAACTGACAGAAATGGATGCAATGACCCAAATTAGTAAAATAAGGCCAACTTAACTCAGGTTAAAAAAAATTTTTTTTTAATAAAATATAAAAAAAAAATTTTTTTTAAATATAAAAGGGACTTTTTATAAGTGAAAAGGAAGAATAAAAAGCAGTTTAAGCAATAGGAACTAAAATACAATTAGATGTATATCTAAAGGTTTATAAGAAGCCAGAAACAAAAATTTCATTATATATTTCTAGAAAATATAAAATATCAGAATCAATACAATGGAACTATACTGATAGATGTTTGTTAAAGTCTGTATTTCAAATTCAGAGAAATGAATATTGTATTTGTAACAAAATGACATTTTTTAAAAGTGTGCAAACATAAGCAAAATAAAGTATATTGATTGCTTAGAGTTCTTTTTTATTTTATTTTATTTTTTTAGTTTTTAATGTTTATTTAGTTTTGAAAGAGAGAGAGAGAGAGAGAGAGAGGCAGAGAGTGAGGGAGACACAGAATCGGAAGCAGTCTCCAGGCTCTGAGCTGTCAGCACAGAGCCTGATGCAGGGCTCAAACTCATGAACTGTGAGATCATAACCTGAGCCAAAGCTGGACACTTAACCAACTGAGGCAGACGCCCCATTGTGTAAAGAGTTCAAAAAGCTAACCTAATTCACTCAACAAAATGTTAAAAAATATTAATGATTATGATGGGCTATTGATTTTTTAATTATTGATATAAGTATTGATTTAATTATTGATTTTTAAATTATATGATATACTAATTAAAATAATTATTTAACAAGTGAAAATGACTAGCATTATACATTCTATGTATTAGTCCTATATATACATATATTCAAATATATGAAAAAATTAAATATATTAAATATGACTGGGTGATGGCTTAAATAGCACAATGAACTGCTTCTGAAATTATTAGTCAACTTTGTACTGGGTAAAATCTGTTTCCTGTGATTCTAATTTGACATTACTACCTTCTTCTATATCAGTGTCAAAGAACATATAAAATTATCATTTACCTTATATGACTATTGCCCTTGATTTATATATTTATTTTTTAACCCATGATTTGTTTTTATTTCTTCATATTATTGCTGCATTAATTTTGCAAAAAAATTATGCTAAACTGCCTACTTGAGTTTTATTGGTTCTTTTATCTTTGAATAATGCACACTGGTTAAAAGACCAATTTTTTTTTATCTACTCTGTTTTCTACATTTTCAGTTAGCTGTGGAAAATAGGAATAATCATATTTTATAATTTTTCCATAAAGTATAATTTCATATTTCTGGATGGTATAATTTAAAAGAAAACCTACATATTCTGATACACATTTGTGTTTGAATCCCTCTGGGTAAAGTTTCATTTTTCTTCATTAAAAAAGCAAAAATAGTGATGTTCATTCATTTGAAAAAAAACAAGCCTGGCGGTTATTTATCAGAGATTGCACACATATAATTGAAGGAATGGTGTTCAAGTCTCCTCACTAAATATAATTATCTATTAATGAAATAAAACAAAATTTTTATGAAGTTAGAAATACTATCAGTTTTCTTGAAGAATTGTGAAAAACAATATTTTTTGGTGATCCTAAAGGGTTGTATCTTCCCCAGTAGCTAAGAAATTCTTTGTCCTCAAAGATTAGTCCTAAGGTCAAATCTTTATCATCTTCACTTGTGTTGCCTCAACAGATTCTATAGTGCAGTATAATCTATATAACCAATGGATTTGCATTTCATAATAGAGAAAACACTATATAATCTATAATAAATGTATGTGTTATGCATACATACAATGTGCATATGAACGCTGTTTTTTCTTAAGTAATACCTCAGGTGCAGTCAGTTTTTAAAAACGATTTTGAGAGAATCAATGATAAAATTTTCATTTTAAGGCTATGAATTATATTGTTATGTACTAGTATATTATACTGCTGCATATTACATCATAATATAACTTATTTTATATATCTCTAAAGGGATAAACATTTTCACCGAATTTTAAGTAATTTAAAGAAGTTGTGACATTCATATATTCCTTCAAATGTCTTTTAAAATTAATCCTTTCTCTGTACAAAATATTTCAGAAATTCCAGTAATTACAAACATATTTATGGTAATTAAAACAGTGATGATACTTTATCTTTGATGTTTACTTTTCTGTAATTACATATATCATGAATTTTATCTAAGAACACATTGGCATTTAGTTCTACAGCTCTTTACTCATACTTTCTGTGTAATTTATTATAAAGTATAGCACTTATTAATACTACAGATAGATGACTTTTATTGGTAGTATCTTACAAAATGTGCTCTCAAATTAGATATTTATAGTTTAAAAGGTTGCAATTTGATGACAAAATTCTCTCAAATAACTGCTTTTAGACTGTTCTCTCTATATTGACATGGTTCCATGTACATAAAATTTTATGAGAGGTAGAAAAGTAAACCTCTATAAATACAGTGTAAGAAATGATCATAACGACTATATAACATAAAATATATTAGCATTTTTGTCATATAAAATGCAACTACAGAATTATATTTTAAAAGTCAAATTTATATTAGAATTTGGATCCATGTGAACCCTGAAAAAGGAGCTCTTCTATTGTATTGCTCTTTCAATGGTAAAGATGAAATTTATGGGTTTAACTATTTTTACATGGCATTCTATAGTTGATACAGACTAGTCTTTAAACGTGTGTTTACAAGGGCTTTAAAAGTGAATCACTTGGGGTGCCTGGGTGGCTGGCTCAGTTGGTTCAGCCTCTGACTTTGGCTCAGGTAGATCTCACAGTTTGTGAGTTTGAGCCCCGCGTCAGGCTCTATGCTGACAGCTCAGAGCCTGGAGCCTGCTTTGGATTCTGTGTCTCCCTCTCTCTCTGCCCCTCCCCTACTTGTGCTCAGTCTCTCTCTGTCTCTCAAAAATAAATTAATTAATTAAAAAAAAAAGTGAATCACTCCAGTAGTACAGATTTTTTTTTATGACAGAATATTCATAATTTATTCCTCCTTCCCCTTGTGACATCGTTTAACTTTTACATGTACTATACACAGTAAACATTGTTACTATTATTGCTTTACACAAAAATATCTTTTACATCAATTAAAAATAAGAAATATAGGGGCGCCTGGGTGGCTCAGTCGGTTAAGCGGCCGACTTCGGCTCAGGTCATGATCTCAAGGTCGGTGAGTTTGAGCCCGGCGTCGGGCTCTGTGCTGACAGCTCAGAGCCTGGAGCCTGTTTCAGATTCTGTGTCTCCCTCTCTCTGACCCTCCCCCATTCATGCTCTGTCTCTCTCTGTCTCAAAAATAAATAAACTTAAAAAAATTTTTTTAAATAAGAAATATAAAAGAATATATTTTACCTTTATTTATCCCTTTTCCAACAGTCATCCTTTCTTTACATAGTGCAATATAATCTTTCCCATTCTGCCTGGTAATTCCATCTAAAATATCACCAGTTCCAGATTGTAGGGATGATTTTAAAATAAGAAATTTGCTTAGAAAAAGTAGTAAATTTTATCTGCTCTCTGCAGTTCATTGTACTATTATTTGAATCTTCTCAAAGAGTTTGTTGGATCTTCTAAGGCCAGGTGATATTCAATGGCAAACATACTATAAAATTTCCATATAGAGATTTTTCAATGAATTCAGCATTTGGATAGTAAGTATATAAGATACTATGTCCAGTCTGCTATCAGCAACTCTAGGCTGATTATTTTGAAAGTGGGCTTTGCTCGCTTTCTCTCAAATTACTTTTTTATCTTGCTTAAGAAGCATCTTTCTCTGAAGTCCTTGTTATATTATTCTGTATCTTTTCACTTAAACTTTCCTTTAAATATTTGTCATATACAAGCCATGACCTTTCCCATCTAAACTGTGATTAGAAAATCCTCATTGTCTTTAACTACTAAAGGGCAAGAACCATGCTTTGCTAATTGTTTCATCATTTAATTCCTATCATACGGATTCTGCGGTTCATGCAGCACACATGATTAAATATTCTGTTTTTTCCTGCTTCACCACCATTTCTTAAGATAAAATATAAGAGTTGATACATTCTATGTCTCCCATTCATTCTTTGGAATTACCATTAACCCTCTTAGTATTTAAACACCCTTTCTTTTGAAGTTCACAGAAACAATTTTTATGGCACTATTTAAAATTATTTTGATATTATCAAGCCACCTCCTTCCATTAGACTCAATTATTAATGAACTTGATTATGATTTCCCACTCAATATGCCTTTCAGAGGGTTTTTACTTTTGAAAGAGCTAATCACTTCCTTTGGGTAAAACCCTACTGCTTTATTTCACTGTATCTTAGATGACTGGACTTTGGAGGGAGCAAAAGTAAAGCATCTCTATTAGATGCAATGAAAAATATATTCTCTCATCATATTTTGGCTCTTGTTGCCTTTCATAAATCCCTTTGTTAACTGCAAAATGATGGCTGACATTCCAAAAATAGTTACTTCATAAATTTCACCCTGTCCTCTATCTCAAAAATCCATCCTCTTTCCTAAATCTGTGTAAAAATTACTGAATTTTGCTTTACAAAAAAAAATGAGCCTGTTATTACAAAGAATAATGAGTATTCTCAAACTATACTTTCTGTACCTTACCAATCTAGAACTTTCATTTATTGTCTTTTCCATTAGATCTTTCCTTGGGAAAGTAGTGGTTAAATTGTCTTCCACATAAACCATAGTAATAATCCCCTATTACTACTCCCAGTCAAATTGCTATTTTCCAATTATAATTTATGCCCTCCTTCTTTATTGGATTGTCCACATTGTGCCCTTTAGGTGGAATTTTCTTTTTCTTTGTCTGATTATACAAATCACACTATATAAAATTTCTACTAAAGCCACCTCTTCTGTGAGGCCTTCTGTGATCCTTCCAATTGAAAGATGCCCCTTTATTCTCTGAACATAGATTGAATATTTTTTATTTTTGTTTATGGTATTTTACATCTAAAAATTCATATAATACTTATATATAAAATTAGATTTAAAATCCTGACTCTATGCCTATCATGTACCTTCATCAGCTGATATAGTAATTTCCCTTCAGCATACTATCTACCTTTATCAATAAAATGTGAATGAACATTCTTGTGGAAGAGTGCTCCTAAATTGCTTTTCACCATAAAAAGATCTTAAATATTAGCAGTTATATAGACAAAGTAATAGCTTGCAAATGCCATATGCAGTAGCCGTGGCTTCAAATTCAAAATGTGCAATGAAATTATTTCAACTAAGAGTTTGGATGTTAATTGGACTGATGATTAATCTTTAATTTTGCAATGCTTAATAACTACTCCATTCTTGAATGATAGGAATCACCTGATTGCCGTTCAATTAGTAAAACAAAAATGACTATGATTCCTTATCTTTCGTGAAATTCTTTTTGGATTTAGATCTTTAGATCCAGGGAATTACACAAGAGTCAAGGATTATTATTTTGGGTCAAAATTTGGCTTGACCACAATATTTTTAGTATGTAAAGGAGGAGTCCAGTTACCCTTACTATGTTCTGTCATTAACAGGAATGGAAACCAGTTAATAGTGTGTCTATTGCACATTGGACTTTGATGCAGGTGATTTGCATACTGTGACCCGTGGAATTTTACATTGTCCAGGAATGCCTCACATCTTTGCATAATTCTCTCTCTTTGATTCTCTCTTTGAGTGTTGAGTCTGTGAATATTATGGGATTTCATTCCTGTGATTATATCACCTTATAGGACCAAGATGAAGGAATTTTGATGATGCAATTAAACAGTTTTATGCCTAGGACTGGACATGCTTTCTGAGTAGGCTTTTAATATGTGAGGAGAGGAAAGTTAATCTAATTAAAAATTGGGCTGGGTTTGAGATTTATGGTTGATATAGTTACTCTAAGTTCTCTACAGTCAGGTTGATCAGTGATAATGCATTTTGGGTGAGGATGTTTGCCAGGATTCTTTTTTCTCTTCTCTTTTGTCTTCTCTCCACTCTTTTCCTCTATTCTTTCTGGTTTTTTTTCCTTCTTTTCTCTTTTATTCATACTTTCTTAGCTTTTGGCTCCCTGCTGTGCTTCTGATTAAGCCTTCGTCTTGGAGATGAATGCGACGCTACTCTGTGGTGGTATAGTCTGTTCAGTATTCCCACTCCTTCCTGGAAGAGCTTGGAGTAGAGCACGTGTGCCTGCTCCCCCCTCCCCTCTCCACAGAAGTACAATGCTTTTTTTCTTGATTCCTTCCTTGAGGTGCAGTTGGTTTACATCAGTGCCCTAACATGACAATGTCCTCACCCTTTGGCCAAGAATTTAAGACTTTCAAATTGCTCGTGTTTTAATAAATTGTTCATGTAAACTCTGTGAGCAGTTGATAAGAGTAACAATGATCTTGCCACTCAGAGGGTGATAAAATGGCTTCTAGTGATACTGATCATAAGAATCATAGTCCGAAAGTGATTTATTTGTTATTTCAGCTTTTATGCTGAAGGGAATACTTTACATTTACTTCACCTGACATCCTGTTTTTCCTGTTAAGCAGAATTGTAAGAAATGTTATCTCTTTAAATGCTGTTCTCCCTAATAGGGCTTATCTTTACTCTAAATCCAGATATGCTGTGGAAGTCAGCAATGAGCTGTCCACAATTACTTGATTTTGATAAATAGTGTTCATAGAATCATCAGCTTTTATCCAAGCAGTGCCTCCTCCCCGCCATGTTTAAAGGAAAGAACTGATAACTTTCTCTCAAAATTTTTATCCTTCCCTCAATCCTGAATGCATAAAGGAAATAAAACATTCTCCTGAGATTTTTGTTCTTTGAATTTTAGGACAATGAAAATTCTCTCAGGGATATTGCAGCTGATGGCAATGAATCAAATTATATATTACAACCTGAGGGTTTATGCTAGACATACTGTCACTAACACACCATGAAATACAATGAATACTACCAACAGATTAGAACATTAGAATATTGGCAATAAAGTCAAATATTAACTGTTTTCCCCCCTTGGTCACCAAGAAATAAAAGAAAAGGAATGACTTCCTTTCTAATTCTGCATTAACTCAACCTAGAGACATTGTTTGAAACCATCTAGATAGCTGAGAAACATATTGCTGTTGTACTTTACTAACAGTTGAAATCAAAAGATGTATTGGAATTCATTTAGAATATGTCATTATTTTGGCTCAACCTTCTAGCTACTGAATGAGCTCCTTACACTGCTTATTCAGTGGTCGTTAAGACAGGTAGTTACTTATGATAATAAGTCACCCAGAAATTATGCCTAGGGAGGGGAAGAACACATTGGACAAACCTATTCACCCTATCAAGTAGCTCAAAATATAGCTTCCTCTAATATCACCCTTAACACAAATGAGTTACTTTGTAAACATTTTGTTGGATTTCTATTTTTTCTGACTTCATTTCCACATAAATAATGATATAATTCCTCTTGTAACTTTCCTGTAATGCATGTTCTTCAGACACGGAGCGGGTAGGGCACAATGAGGAATTGGGGGTAGAGGTCAAGGATATATAGCATTTACATTTCCTTCATTTAAAAATAATTTACCTTTCCTTTTGAATTGCTTTCTACATAGTAAAAAATGGGCTATTTGATGCTATTCATAGTTATTACTAAATAGTATTTCCCTGTTCACTTATATTTCCTATACTCTATATTTATGAGGGGGTTAAGAGTTATATACTAGTTACAAACTAAAGTCATGGGAATGTAATACATAGATAGCATAAGCAATACAGTCAATAATATTGTCACATTTCTGACAGATGGTAACTAGACCTATGGAGCTGATCATTTCTTAATGTATAAAAATATCAAAGCAATATCTTGTATATCTGAAACTAATATAGTATTGTATGTCAATTATAAAGCAATAAATGTTTTATTAGAAAAAAGACTCAAGGATACTATTTTGAAAGAAAATGTTGGTTTTGTATTTCTATAAATTATATCCAAATTTGTTTATTGATTCTTACTTATCTTGGGAAGAAATGAGAAGAAATCATTTCAACAAAGATATACAGATTGTCCCTTTTATATTATTATGTCTCCCAATATCTTATTTTTTTATATACAAGGTTATTGCCACCTTTATGGTTCAGTAAGTGACTGCAGCCTTATTGGGAATTTCAATAAGGACATCAAGGGAACATCTAGACTCACTTGAAACCATAGTTGCATTCATCTTGGAGTAATAGACGATCCATCATAGAGGCTAGTCCTGCCTGACCTAATGTATGTCTTGTCCTGGGAATTTCAGATTGGTCTGGTAGTTTTTCGGAGTCACTCACCATTCTTAGGCAAAGCTGTGAGGACTGATAAACTTATCATCTATATAATGATATATAAGACATACAATTAATTTTTACCTAATTGTTATGATCTTCCTTGTGTTGTGATTTTAGAGATGAAAATCGTGACAACGAATATTAAATATCTATTAGAGAAGCAAAAAAGTAAAATAAAGTTTAAATTAGTTGAATCAAAACTTCATTTTTGTTGTAGATAACTTACCATATTATTGAATTTAATCAAATTATTATTTTCTTCAGAAGGAGCCAATTTCAGTATAAATTTTGAATGATTATCAAGGTTAAATAGACAAGTATCATGAGGTAAAACAGAGTTTGAGGGTCTAAATTATTTGCTGTGATCCCAGCCACTGACAGCAAAGTTTTCTTCTTTGCATGAATGATTAGGCAGAATGACATTAAAACTCTTCTGTGCTAAATGAAGTGGACTTTTGTTTTTTCTTTCTGGCAAATGCAATTTAAGTCTGAAGATTTAGTAATGAACAAACAAAATAAAAGGACAAAAAATAACAATAGTAATGCTTTGGCGCATACATTTGTGGTAGTTCCACTCATCATATTGTGGTTGAAACTACCATAATATTCCTTAATTTTGTGTCATGACAATTGAGTGTAATTTCCTTTAGACAGAACAACAATTAGAGACGCATGCCATGCTAATCTCTGCTTCAGGATAACCGGAAGAGACTTAAAAAGCAATAGAAAGAAACTTCATTAGATAAGATGGTTACTTGTGGGGGGAAAGACAATTCAATTGATTTATTCAATGTAGTGAAAAACTTGAGTTCAGTAGGAGCATGAAGGGGCTGTGTTACCTCTAACACAAAAGTAGTCTAGGACTGACTCTTTTAAGCACATGGATAGGAGAGGACCATCTCATCGTAGCACAGAATGACAAAGCAAAAAATTCAATCAAAATTCTGGATAACTTTATTAAGGTTTAATTGTCAATGTTTAAATCTTTAAAAACATTGTATAAACAAATAAAAATCTGGTTGTCTCACCCATTTAGAAAAGACTGTTCTAGTGAAGAATGAGAAAATGTTTTTCCCAAACACATCTAGGGCACAATTAATATAATTACAAATCTTGGTAAATTTCTCTTTAAGAGTTCAAAATAAGAGAAGATATTGGATCATGGGAAGTGATGCTTCCGGGGTCAGGAGGTTTGTGATGTTTTGGAATACTTTATAAATTACCAGAAATCATTAGTTCTAAAATTGGGGTCAAGGAGGTATGACAATTTCATGAACTTTTATAAATGCATTCAAAATAAATTGTAGCCAAAACTCTAAATTTATCCATTGAATGCTTTAATTTCATTACCTTCAGAACACAATTTTACTAGAAATGTCATTATCGATATAGCACTTAATATTAGCATATAGGCTTAAAATTTCTCTTTGAGAGCATATTAGCAGTTCTCAAACTGTATGGAATATATTTTATGTCTTTGAGATTTTGTTTGAAAGTTTAAGTTTCCTAAGTCAAAGGAGGTTGAAAATAACTATGTAAATAGGATCCAGCTGAATGTTATATGGTCTCTCTTTATTCCCAAGGGTCATATTCATGACATAGCACTGAATTTATGTTAAAATATTGTTCTGAGGGGAGTGTTGACATAAGATAATGTGATTTATGCTTCCCATCCATCATATTGACAGATTTTAGACAGATGTCGCTGTTTGTCAAACATGGTACAAAACCAGGCAAAACCCCGTAATATCATAAAAACTATTTGCCTTTATCACCATCTCATCCATCTTTCATTTCTATGAAAATTTTAGTGTTAGAAATAATGATTGATTCAATAGGAAATTTCAAAATATGTTTTTGTTAAACAATTTTCCCCTGAAGACACTTAACACTTGTCACTCAGTTGTCATTCCAATAAAAAGTGGTATTTTAATTTCAGTCAAATAAACATATAAAATGTATTACATATGATCAGAATGAACAGGTTGAGGGATTTTGTTTTAAATAAATGAAACAAAGTAAATACCAGGGAAATAAGGTCAAGTGAGTAATTTTTTTTCTTGACAAACCTTAAATACTCGTGATAAAATAGGAAACTTTCCAATTTGCTAAAAATTCTTTTCAGTATGTTCAGACTGCATTTTATATATGTGGTTTGGATATTTGTTATATGTGTGGATGTGCATTAATAAATCACTAAATGAGTGGAACAGAATAAGGCCTCTGAGGCAGGTGAGAGGGTACTTGAAACCACCGTCTATGAATAGCAAATATCTATGTTATTTATTATGCACGATAACATCATCAAGGTCATCCATGGATTACTTACTAGAAACCATCTTCCTCCTTTCCTCCTTTCCTCTTTCAACTGACATAACTTTTGTCTTATATCTGTCTCTTTCCATGCTGGTTATTATGTCCACATGTGTAGGGCACATATACAAATGCTTATATATCTCTTGCTGCAGGTTTTATTTTTAATTTTTTAATTTTTTTATTCTTGCTGCAGATTTTAGATAGGATATTTAGCATAGAGAAGTTTCACTATACTTGCTGAGTGTTCAGGAATTTGTCATAGGGACAGAGTATTTTCCTACTCTCTAGGAGGGCTAGCAATCTTAGAAATTTTATCAATTGCTACTTTCATACAATGCTTAGTATAGAAGAGTACCTTATTGGTCTCTACAGATTGTACAAAAAAGGCATAAGACATAGACTGAGCATTCCAGGAGATTACATTTTAGTTGGAAAAAACATGTGAAAATTGTAATCATAGTAATCTTTTACATCCTAGTTCAAGCTAGGATATTATCAGATGGTTAATATACAAAACGATTATGTTAAAGAATTACTTCCATTTGTGATCTATAGAAAGCTCCCTCAGTTTTACCTAGGATGATTAGTCAAATGCAGATTTCATAGAAATTGGTTCAAATAACCCCAAATGGATATTTGAAAATTACTGGTTAAGTGTTGAAGGAAATAAAAACTATAAATCTAATATAATTTAGTATTTAGTTTTTTGTGGATAGGAAAGTAGAGCCTCAGATTTTGAGATTCAATCCCTGAGGTTTGTTGTGGTGGTGTTTTGTTTTAAAATGTTTTTAATGTTTATTATTTATTTTTGAGACAGACAGACAGAGTATGTGCAGGGGAGGGGCTGAGAGAGAGGGAGACACAGGATCAGAAGCAGGCTCCAGGCTATGAGCTGTTAGCACAGAGCCCGATGTGGGGCTCGAACTCACGAACTGTGAGATCATGACCTGAGCTGACCTGAGCCAAAGTTGGAAGCTTAACCGACTGAGCCGCCCAGGTGCCCCTTGTTTGTTTTTTAATACAGAGGTATGACCCCAGGAATCTTTATTTCAAACTAGTATTTCAATTGCCTTGGTACAGAATTACCTAGAATAAGACTTTGAAAAATATTGAAATAAAATATAGGTAAGAATGTTCAAAAGGAAGCGATATCTAAATGACTATTAAAGAGACAGAGGGCTATGTTTTGAAGGCGATGTGACTGATTGACTTCCATAATGGGCATTTATTGCATGGATACATAGAAAGTACTGGAAAAATAGATACATTTTAAAAGACACACAGCAAATTCTTTTGGCTATAGAATGTAGATCAGGCCATAGTGTACATCAGACAAAATGGTGAATTTTTTTTCATTTTTCCAGAAGATAAGTCGCTCTTGATTCTCTAAGTTCACCATTATGGAGCTCACCCAAATCACATCTCTTCCACTGTTTCTGTTCCAGAAACAACTTCCTCCAGCCCAAATCTTGGCTTACTCATTGTTCCTGCTACCTCAAAATGTTGTTCCTCAGTGTCTGTTTCCTTTCTTAGCATTATTATATTTATTAAGAAAATGTATGGTATGTAATGAATGCTAATTTCATATGAAACATATCAATTTACATGGTCTTATTTACTTACCATAGCAACATTGTGAGGTTAATATCACTGTTATTAACATTTTGGAATCAGAAAATCAAAGCTTAGAAACATCAATATACTATAAATCACAAATGTAGTATTCCTAAAGATATACGGATGATTCTAAATTTAGTTCTTGACCTTAACCAGCTCTTCCCAGCACAGTGTATTATTTCTTTGATTGGCAGCATAAAATATAAAATATGGACACTACTCAGAGGTAGACATTGAAGAGACTTTGTTAACTGGACTAAAATTATTGGCCAGTGATGACCTGTCCAGTCCAAACAGTTGACATCTAGAGAATAGGCTCACATGGTTTAAGACATGGTGTTTCATTTGCAAAGTTCACCTTCACAAGGCTGTTCATGTATCACATCCTCAGAAGAAAATATAATGTCAGACCTTAGCTAGAAATATAATAATTTAGGGGCACCTGGGTGGCTCAAGCCCTGCATCAGGTTCCATGTTGGGATTTTTTCTCTCTCTCCGTCTATCTGTCTGTCTCTCTCTCTCTCCCTCTGCCCCTCCCCCACTGTCACATACACACTCTCTCTTAAAAAAAAAGAGCTATAATAATTTAGATAGTAGAGAAAAGATTATTACTCATAATTCAACCAAACAGGTAATTACCATGTGTACATTAGCTAATTTCTTCTAATAGTTTCAAATTTATATCATGAATTTTATGTTACATAGTCAGAATTTTACTGTGCATTTAGCACTGTAGTACATTTTCAATAAAGAAACAAATTTTAATGGGTAACTTCCTTATGCACAGAAACAAGAATCATCAACCAAGTGTTGTTCCAGGAATAAGGAATAATTTTTTCTTAGCTAAGACAAGAAATGAGCTTAATATCTAGTAGTACCATCTAGTCAATGAATATTAGAGACTGGACAGCCTAGGTATTACTTTGAATATTAACGGAATTAGCATAGAACATATATATAATAACCAGAAGGTCAATAGGTTTTAAAAATTGTTCAGAGGCCCAATAGTTCATGGTAATGAAATAACTTTTATGTTAAAATGCTTTGCTCTTTGAATCAAAGTAAAAATGAACTTACACAATGCTACAAATACTCTTTAATAAATAACTGTCATCATAAACTTCTTAGCAGTTTATGCTTTTAAAGCTAATGTTTTCTGGCAACAGAAATCTTCATAGTCCCTTAGCCATTGATTAATTTCAATAATTAGTAGCGACTTTGATAGTTAATCCTCAAAGCATGCATTTCATATTAATATTCTGATTCTTTTAAGCAGAAAATTAACAAATTTTGTAATCCAAGGGGAGAATGAATTCATAATTATTTGGCAAACAAATTGTCTTTCCAGGAAAATATCCACGAACTTATTTTTAAGCCAAGATCTTTTGTTGGCCATTTATCATTAATAGCTTACTGAATTTCATTTTGGTCTCTGTGTTCTTTCTCTCTCTCATTTTTTCTCTTTTTCTCTCCTGTATTTTCTCTGATTAAGAAAAGTGTTTGTTGAGCTGGTTTCTACATGAGATACCGCTCAAATCATTGGAAAAGAAATACAACTACATTTATGTAGAAGATCATTTCTTCCTTAACCCTCCTCCTGGAAAAAACAACAACAGCAGCAACAACAACAACAACAACAACAACAAAAATCCCCTCTTTTTAGACCTTTCATAATAGTAGACTGCCTCTCATTGACTGTAGTATGTGATAGACCCTATGATAAGGACTTAACTCACTGTCTTATTTTATCCTACAACTGATTTTTAAGGAAGGCATTATTTTATCCATTTTATGGTGAAGAATTTCATAGTGATTAAGTCATCCAACTCAATGTCTTGGAAGTAGTAAATGTCACTTTGGGAATTTGAGTGTGGGTCTATGTAAAAATCCCTCACTCAAATAAAGACATAACTTTCACAGAGAAAATTCTTTATGTTGTTTTTAGAAACATAGATAAATATTTCCAAGTCAGCTACTTCTTCTCATTTTCATATATTTTTTTTTTTCCATGGGTGGTGGGATTGTTTGCCATTGAGGCAATGTCTTGGAGTGTCCTCTACCCTCTGAAAAAAGACACATTCTTGTTTAAAGCTCTCTGGCATTCATGATAACGAGATTCTTGATTGGGACTCTAAACTGTGAGATTGTTTTTGATAAAGATGTATTCGACTATACTAGAAAAGCTACATTAAGAATGTCTTCACAGGATGAAAAGTACAGCATAGAGAATAAAGTTAGTAGTATTGTAATACACATTGTGGTGAAAAACTTGAGAGTGTTTTGCACTCTTTTAGGAATTTTGAATTTTCCCTAAGTTAATACAACTTTTTGCTTAACAGAGGATTCTCCAAATGTTTTACATTAAACTTTTATTCATTTAAAAATGTGTACAACTATCTTTAATTGAAATGAGAGGATTGACTTTCAGCCTATATATATATATGTGTGTGTGTATATATATATATATATATATATATATATTTTTTTTTTTTTTACTTTACCAGTTAAAACTTGAATTCATCAATTAAAAAGCCAGAGTAACTATCGCTCCATTTAAACTGGACAAATAATTCTCTCTGCTCTGTGAATAGTATCAAATCCGAATATTTTGTGACATACCATTATTGCTATTTCCTTTTCCATGTATTTCCATTCTCTGAGTTAAAGTGTATTTTTAGCTCCTCTTGTGGCTTTGTGGGTTCACAGCTGTATACTATTTAAATAGCTAAGGAAACATTAACCAAGTGAGTGGAAATACAGAGGGCAAGGGTATGGAATAAAAGAGGAAGACCTTACACTTTAGTGTAGGTACAGGACTGTTAATGCATAGACTACTTGGAAGAGACATGGAATATGTTGAAGATATGCCACTCCCAATATTAGCCAGCATTGCTATGGAAAGGATTGATTGGCTTAATTCGAAGTTGGGGACAAAGATCTTTCACATCTTCAGCAGACTGAGGGAGTAAAGTATGCAGTTTTTTCTACTGCTTCTCTCTATTAACTTTATGCTCCACTTGTCAGTTGGATGAAGCATTTTAGTCACTGTATCAACTTCTGATTAGACAGGGCCTCTCCTATTCTGTTGATAGATAGATAGATAGGAAGAAAGAATATCTAATTCATAATTCATTTGATTGATATTTAAAAAATAAAGGAAAAAAACCCAGTAGCAACATAAGACATCTATATTATATATAGAAAACTGGTTTTACTGTAAATGTAAAATAACTGTTTTTGCTGACACTGTTAGCTATTTTTGATGCACGTTATTGCCTCATAAGCCCCTCCAAATAACGTTTTCTCAACTTGCTTCACTATAAAAATACACAAATTTTTATTTCAGAAGCTAATTGAAGTTATTCATCAGAGTAACTTTGGATATAGGTTTAGTTGGACATTTCAGAGATTATTTCCAAATTTAAAAAAAGTCCACAAATATATGTTTAAGCTTTAGGGACTGCTAACGTTTCGTATCATCATCACTTTGCAAAAAAATGGGATCAAAAGCTCCCAGAAATCCAACAGGAGCTACTCTTGTTTTTCAGTAGTTGTGAATGTAGAAAACAGTGTAATAGAGGGAAGTCTTCTAGCATTTCCCCAGAGTTTCTAATCATGCCAACATTCCTATTCATTCACTTCAGATTCCCCAAAGTTGGATTTAGTTATAAGTGAGCTTTCCTAACCAAATGGGTTAAAAACAGTATGAAATTATACATTGTTACATGTATAAGGTTTGTTTACTACAGAATACAGCACATCCGTGGTGCATGTGTAATAGGAATATTTAGTATACGTAAATAAGCCTAGTAAGGGGAAGTGTTTAATATTAAAGCAATCTAGAGTTTCTTAGTAAGAACAGCTCCTAAGAAGACAGTGGTGTTTGCTAGATGTTGTATGTAAGTGATGAATCACTGAATTCTACACCTGAAACTGATATTACACAGTATGTTAACTAACTGGAATTTAAATAAAAAATAAATAAATAAAGTCCTTATTATCTTGAAAACAAAAGACAATGCTGTTGGGAAGGCATGACAGAAGCTACATTATCAATATATTTGGGCTGCTACACACACACACACACACACACACACACACACACACTCAAAATGCTATGGCCTGGGTGGCTTAATGACAAACATTTCTTACAGTTCTAGAGACGGGGCAGTCAAAGATCAAGGTGCCGGCAGTTTCTGTGTCTGGTGAGGGCTCATTTCCCAGTTCATAAATGGCCTTATTCTCAGTCTTTCCAAATGACAGAGGGGAGGGAACTTTCTGGGTTCTCTTATATGCACACTCATCCCCATTCATGAGGGCACCCTCCTCAGGACGTAACCATCTTTCAAGGCCCCATCTCGAAATATCATCAAGTTGGGGCTAGGATTTCCATGTGGGAATTTTGGGAGCACACATACTCTGTCCATAATACTAGACAAAGGCCATGTGTACTTTATAAACATTGAGCTTACTTTTAGAATGTCTGGAGTGTTATCAGTGACTAGGGTATTATGAAAAATAATCTCTTAAGCAATTTTTTTAAAATGAAGGAAAAACAAGAAAACTTCAGAAGACTGTTAACATTCACTGGATGTCTACTATGTCACACTATTTGCCAGTGCTATTTATTTTAATGGTATTTGTAATCCTATTTAATAAGTATTTTTTTTCTCCATCTTTTAGGTATAAAAGGGAGACTTAGTCTAGTAACTTGTTCAGTTTAACTAGCACATTGGTAGGAACTGTTCTATCTGCTGTGGGCACTGTCTTTTTACTCAGTAAGAGCCCTCCTTTAAAAATACATATTCTGTCCAGAAAAAAGGACTTGGGAGAAGGAATACACAATGATAGGAGAGCAAAGTTATTAATACCAATTCATTAATTTGTCAAGTGTTTATTGAGCATATAGTGGCCAAGAACACGGTCCCTGCTTATAAGGAGATAGCAGTCTTGTCAGAAGAAACAGACCTATGCATTCTGTATGACAATATCAGGTGCTCTGATTACACAGTATATATATATATTTTTTAAATTATGCTAATGACCACTTGTTACATTTAGTTTAACTGGAGACACATTTTTTTATTGAACATGAAGTCCATGGAATCAAATATATCAGTAATCATTATTAATGGTAAAACCACTGTTCTATTTAATGTGATTTAATAGGATGACCTCACTGATAAAATCCCTGGTTTCCTGCAGGAAACAGCCAAAGAATCAAGACGGAAAGATGGGAAATATGTGCAAAATGGTGGTGTTCTTTGCATCCAGACTACTCCTCAGAGGGAAAGAGACAAGACACTATTTCCTACCACTCAGACAGTGGGTAGTATGTGACAGTTTCTTGGAATATGAATGCCCATTTAGCTTTCAGGCAAATTTTACATTCTCTTCCTCTCTATTTGGAAATTGAAACATTTATGTTATTACATTATTTAATTATAGTATATTACTTGCTTGATTGAAGAATAAAAGAATATTCTTGCTCAACTGAAAACCAATGTACCCAACTTATAATTCTTCTAATTTGAAATAATTATATCACACAAAGTGTGAAGCCACTTATTATATTTCATTCATCACATCAATTTTCTTCTAAATAATTTCAGAAATAATATGCCTTGCCGGAAGCATTTCTGCAGTATGTGATGAAATTTCAAGAAAGTAAACAACACTGTACGGACATTATTTACCTGTGTGCAAATATCCCCAGCAATTTAAAGAGAGGGAGTTCTTATATACTGATGTATAGAAAAATAAAGTAAGAGTTGAAGGGAAAATTGGAGAAGGAAGATGTATGAATCCATTAGGAACATAGCAGATGAAGAATTTGGTAATTCTCCTAATTACTCTCTTTTCAGTTGATTGTACACACCTTTCAGAATCTAGTAACAAAAAGTCACACTGAGAATGACTAATTTGGCTTAACCACTCTATTCTTAGACTGGACATAGTTGCAGCTCAGGAGAAAATTACTGAAGTGGAGAATTACAAAGCTTTTCTTATCTGGGGAAATACACATTGTCTAATTCTGAAGGGAACCTGTGAACTGAACAACCAAAATGTTTCTCTGGTAAGCACTTGTATTGAAAAGGCATTTAGCTAGATTCATTACACATTTTAATAAATATCTGATTTTGTGACACTAAGTAAGTAACATAAGTGACACAACTATATTAGCAAATACTAGTTAATGTTGTATATTTTATATCATTACAATTGGAGAAAAAAGAATATACAAGCCCAGTTTTCCAGGACTTCACATAAATTATTTTGCTGTCTTCCTTGAAAAATCAGCTCTAGTACCCTGCCTGAGAGCATGGTGTCTACAGTGCAGCCATACTGCCTTGGCTCTGGTAATTAATCAGCTGTGCTCTCTTGGAGGCATTCTTCATTTCTGTTACATTAAACAGGCATAATACTGGTATCTGTCTCCTAGTGCTTGGGGGGAGGGCAGGTAAGGAGTTTTGAAGACCATCATTTACATAGCAAGCACCCAGAAGTATTAGCTCTCAACAGCCATTTTGCTTATATTTTACTAAAACTGCAAGTCAGAGATTTCTAAATCTATAGGCAAACAGTAAAATAAGTTGTTATTTTCAAAACATACTGTGACATAGTTCCATTTAATTATTGAAGCCTTTGCTTACATTATATACTTTATTTAAACTTCATGGAATTTAATGGCTGGCCAGAGACTCAGGATACAATTTGTGCTGAGGTCCAGACTTTGGTAGTGTAGAGTCTAGGCAGTGATGTTTCTCCAAAAAAAAAATCTCCAAGAAACTTTAATATCTATAGTAACAGGTAATGATATGATTTTTAAGAAGAAGTATGCTTGATTGAGATATGTAATGGTTTTGGCAACAATGCAGGTAGGTTGCTACTAAGTTTAGAGAAGACATATCCTGGTGATGAAGACTTCTCTTGTCCTTTCTAGAGTCAAAATAATAACACATCTCAGGAAAAATATACAAGAGAAGAAAATATGAAAAATTAAATATAATTTTGAATATATTTTTCGTCTTTTAGGTATTTTATATTTTATTTAGATTAAAAATGAATCAATAAAACAATTGCTTTTATAACTTTATTAGAAAGTATTTAATTGTAAAAATTCTTTTTTATTATAAAAATGAAAATGGTTCAAGTATTGGAGTGACCACAGTATGTAATTAGAAACATATATTTTAGACAAAATAAGTAGCAAATGTATCGAGATCCTGACCACTCTAGAAAGCAACAGACTGTAATCCAGAGACCCATTCATGTGGGTCATTCTTCACATTTTTTTACATAATACAATTTTTTAAGTTAAAAAATGTTGTGAAACAGCAGTGAAAGATTTCCCTAAACTATATAATTGATTGAAATGTAAAATAAGTTTTGAATAGTCTTCAGTAGAGAACTATATAATTATATTATTTTCAGCTTTAAAAACTTCAGCCTGATAGTTTGGGTTATATGAAATAATCAGTATGATTCTCTCCATCTGACAGATAATTCAACACTCATTAGTTTTTGCTTAGGAATTCACTCAGAGACACCACCCCTGCAGATGTATAAATACTATGAAGCATCTTTTTTTATACAGAGGTAGAAAGTCAAAAAACTTCTTATATACTCCTACAGCCTTCTCTTTATTTGATTAAAGAAAAAATTATTCTTTTGTATTGGGGCTATAGACGTCTGAAGTGTGACTAATTTTGCTACTTTTCTTGAAACATTTGTTTTTATCCAACATAAAATGAAAAATACAGAAAACACAGTAAAATGAGTTTGTGCTATACTTTATCCCATAAGAGAATATAAAAAGTCATAATTTTTTGTTTTATAATGTTCATTCCCGTTTATGTCAATAGTAAATATCTAATTTGTACGTATAAAGAGCTACTTTTTTTCTCCAAATATTTGTGATTGAATAAGTATCATTTATTGAATAGTATATTGTTTCTTAAATAGTTCAAGTGTCATGCTTTCTATATGAGTCAGTTGCTATTTATGCAAGATGTCCAAACTGGATTACGGTAACAGATTCCTTCAGAAAAGTCAGACCTATGATGTCAGGTGAGTGAGTCCCTATTTTCATTATATTCAGGACTCTCTTGTCTAATGTAGGAAAAAACATCAGTTCACTCTTCTGTTTTCATGAATGCAGAAGGGACCTGATGAACACAAGTTTTAATTGAATGTTATGACTGACCACAGATTTCTAGCAAGCCACAGCCATTCTGGCTTCCATAGTTCATTGCCTTTAAGAGGCACCTTTAAGGTTTTGCTTTGTTATCTTGGTAATCTCATTGTAATCTCTTATAATCAACAATTGTAATGCTCTTATAATCAACAGCATCTTGGATTCAAAACTAAACTATGCATCTTGAACTTTTTCTCCTTTGTTTTTATTTTAATACAAATTTCAATAATGTGACTTTATGTTACTTGTCCCTTGCCCCCCCCCCCCAGAAGAAGATCATATATGACAAAGTGGGTCTTCCGTCCTAGATGATAGGCCTGATATTAAGATTCTTTTCAGTTGAATTCTAGGACACTTCATCCCTTTGTCCCCTAGAGTTAAATGGGAGCAGCTTCTCTGATTATCACAGAGGTCACAGAACAGCTGCTATAATCCCTCTCTTTTGATATAATGGTTCTCATTCTCTGCTGCAGGGTAGCATGGTCATTCCAGGGCAAATATATGACAAGCTATGGTTAACTGTACTGAGAGAATTTTCTTCTATAGCAAGGAGGTTTAAGGCTTGTAATTTACCTCTCACATAGCTTTAGATTTTCAGCATCTCATAATGCAAATTTCATTTATCTTTCAGAATGTCTACTTGAATTATCTATTTTTTAGGAGAAAATTAGATACTACTTTATAATGTAAATGACAAGTACACTAAATTAAAGTAAATCAACTAATGGATATTCGAACATATGGGAGATCTTCAATGTAGGGAGATTATATGGAGAGTCATCGGGCAGGATATATCCTGTCCCTTTGTCAATAGTTTTGCCAGGGTTATTGACTTTTATAAGATTTTTTCCTATCTTGCTTATGTTATAAAAGGACAGCAATCAGGTGGTGGAGAGAGGAAAGTGGGTGATGGGCATTGAGGAGGGCACTGCTTGGGATGAGCACTGGGTGTTAAAAAAGGAAAGCAATAATTATGTGATATAAGTAGCTGGTAGGGCTATATTTTATTCCTAGCAGATATGAGGGGGCCTCAGGCTCTATGAATTTGTGATATTGGCTTGGAGAAGAGAGTAATGCAATTATATGAGAATCCTAGTTGTTGTAGATCTATAGTCACTGGAAACTTATGGCCTTAAGTCAGGAGACATTTTATAAATTTCTGTATATAGAGCAGGATCTTATTATAAGTCTATAAAAGAAAGATTAATCCAGAGAAGTTGATCATTGCATACTGTAGTGGTGGACTAGAGGAACCGTATAGGTTATGTGCCCAATATAGTGTTTTCTTTTGTAGGTCCCATCATACATCTTGGTTAAACAGCTTGTTATTCCAAGTTTGCTCCAATCTTGGGTCATGCTTTGCGCCCCAAAGACAAAATTAGTATAATTATATAAGCTGTGGAGATACCACTGTTGCATAGGGCTATTATTGACCAATCAAAAGTTACTCATGACCTGGACTCTTTTTTTAGGTCAATTTAATACACATGTTTAGTGGTTGTCAGGTGCCTTGGTCTCCATCCGGTTGGCATATAAGGCCCATATTTCTTCTGTACTATTAGGACAAACTTAGATTCTACTATATCATAGGCATTATATCATGACAGACTTGTTCTGGTGAAACTTAGTGAAGATTTTAATAAAAATGGTGTTGTCTATTTCTAAGAGAATAAAAGATGATATCCAGATGGAGTAGACTAGAGAGATTATTATCTGGTTTGAACAATACCATTCAAGGAGAAATTGCTTGTGATTGCCCATGAAAAGTACAAGGACAACAAAGGACTTAGTAGAAGGTAGATAGAATCCATCTGTCCACTTAGCTAGTTTGCAACCTGCCCCAATCAACTGCTGATTACAACTAAAACATGAATCAACCAAACCCTTTGTTTTGTCATGTTTCCAAAAATGTTTCATCCATATTTATTATTTTATCTTCTAATGTTCTAAGAAACAAAACTATTTAGACTCTGCTTGTTGATTTAATCTAGAGGAATAAGAACTTCAATGGTTATGAGATCCTTTCTGGATGTTACCTAATGTTAATGCTACTGTTATGGTAAAAGTAATTTTTCAATTGCTAAAAAAATGATGCAACAAAGCATAAATTATGATTTATTAAATAATATCTGTAAGATTTTGTTCATCAGCCCCCCCCCCCACCCTTAATTCCCAAAGTTCATGCAGAGAAAAGGTAACACCTCCAGGAAATCTTCAATCCATTGTCCATGGACCACAAAGTACAGAAACCATTTTAAATTGTATTAGACTATTTCATCCTTTCATTTTTGTTTTCCCATCATACCTGATTATTTCTGTGGAGGAATAATACAATTTGAATTTTCTTAATTGTCAGAAATTGGGTTAGTTCCTTTATTATGGAACCACATGTGCAATATTTGAAACATGTGTTTCCAGCATTGCTTGGCCAATAATAAACAAGTTTTCCAGCAGCCACTCTGCACTTTCTTTGGTTTCAAAATTATCAACTAGAAAAAAATACATACAAAATTGTAGCCTATACTTCTATTCTGATGTCTGTTATCTTTTTTTTATCCTTTGTTAGCCCCATTTTTTTTTTATTTTTTTTTCAACTTTTTTTATTTTATTTTTGGGACAGAGAGAGACAGAGCATGAACGGGGGAGGGGCAGAGAGAGAAGGAGACACAGAATCGGAAACAGGCTCCAGGCTCTGAGCCATCAGCCCAGAGCCCAACGCAGGACTCGAACTCCCGGACCGCGAGATCGTGACCTGGCTGAAGTCGGACGCTTAACCGACTGCGCCACCCAGGCGCCCCTGTTAGCCCCATTTTTTAATTTTTTTAACGTTTATTTATTTTTGAGACAGAGAGAGACAGAGCATGAACGGGGGGAGGGCAGAGAGAGAGGGAGAAACAGAATTGGAAGCAGGCTCCAGGCTCTGAGCCATCAGCCCAGAGCCCGACACCGGCTCGAACCCATGGACCGCGAGATCGCGACCTGAGCTGAAGTCGTGCGCTTAACCGACTGAGCCACCCAGGCGCCTAGCCCCATTTTTTAAAAAATCTTTGTCTCCAAGATGACTAACCTGAACTTGCCCCCATGCTTCAAATGGTTAAGGGTCTGACTAAAGATTTTTTTGATATAATTTATAGTAATTACTTTATAATCATACTTCAAATTTACTTAGCAGACTACCTGCTGATAGAAAATGTTCAAAAATATTTTGTGAATTGAATTAATCACAGCATTGCTAGTGAGGGCTTTCTATAATGTAGCAGGAAGAATCACATAGACAGGTATCTTTTTTAAACAATATGTTTTATTTTTATATTTTCTAATATATTCTTTTTGTTTTAGTCATATATTGTTTACCTAACTTTGTATTTGGGGGTCTTAGCAAAAGAAGTATTTTATCTCTTTCTAATTAACATTTCATTCGGGCTTTTCATCATAGAAATGGCCCCAAATGCTTCATGACTCAAGAAATCTATTAGTTAGACATGACTTTTATGTGTTATAAATACTACAACTTGTTTCTGACTCCAAAATGTGGATTAATTCTGGAGGAGGTACTGAACATGAGAAAGAAATGTTGGCTATCCAAATAAAGTGTCTGTTTTTGCAAAGGATTTGCAAAATTTTAAAAAATTTTGCAAAAATTAAAAAAAATTGTTTATTTTTGACAGAGAGAGAGACAGAGAGAGAGTGTGAGCAGGGAAGGGGCAGAGAGAGAGGGAGACACAGAATCCGAATCAGGCTCTAGGCTCTGAGCTGTCAGCACAGAGCCCAATACAGGGCTTGAATCGATGAGGGGTGAGATGGTGACCTGAGCCAGAATCCCATGGTTAATCGACCGAGCCACCCAGGTGCCCCTGAATAATATTTTTAAGAGAACCAATCCAATGTCCATTATACTTAGCAGTTGGATTTTCCATTTCATACTCTATCATGGGACGATTCAGTGTCAGCCTCTTGTATTAAGTGAATCCTTTGTTCAGATATTACTGGTTGTGGCATATCTATGAACAAATTATTGTGTTGAAAGCCTATTGAGGAATTCTGGAAACCATAGTTTGTATTATATTCAATAGATAGAGGATAGATAGATAGATAATAGAAAGATATCCTCCACTCATTTTCAATTAAAAAATAAAACAAACATTTGTCAATATTACAATAAGATCCAGAGGAGCTGATTATTTGTCCTTCCCAAGGATGTTGCCAAGATCATGGATAAATAATCAATTCCCCTGGATCTCACTATAATATTGGCAAACTTCTGGAGGTATAGAGGAGCCATAGAAAACCTTATATTTTCTGTAAATAGTCTATTATATGAATATAGACTTAGATAAATCTTTCTGTCATTTTATTTACTCTTAACAATCATCTTTAAATTTATCCCTTCTCAATCTCAAGCAGTGAGATATTCTCAAATATAGTTTAATGAACACTTGTATAAATGATCTGAGTCACTTATGCAATGAACCGGTTACATTTCTATAAATATGAGAGCCCCTGTTAACTTCTTATTCATATTCAATGACTTAGTAAAGGTCACAAATGGATCTAAAACACGGTTGGGCAGCTTGGTGCAAGTACAAGACACTACTGTGTAGGAGTTCACAGGTCAAAGAGAAGTGGCCAGATGAGATTCCCTGAGGCATGGAATGCCTTCTGTTGTCCTTGCTGACACTGGAATCTAACTCAGTCAAGAAAATAATTTACCAGATGTAGGACCTCAGGATAGAACACAGATCTAATTATCATCACAGTCAAAGATAATGCTAATGTCACTCAAGTGGGAACAGTTCCAACACTCATTTGTACTAAAAGGTGAATTGTGTTTGCTGACCCATTTTGAAAAAAAAAATCTCAGGTTTTCAAACAGTATTTTTAGTACTCGGTATTATTTTTCAACTACTTCAGCCTCCATTTTGAGTTTGGAAGTAGCAACTAATATAATCTAAAAGAGTGCATAAATCATGTTGCTAATTTGGAGGGGTAAGAAGACCACAGTAATATCAAGGATGATAATGCTTTATATTAAGGAATATTAGGTGGTCCATGGTTTGATTTTTCTTGGCCATTTTGGTTCCTTAAAACATTCTGAAGCTGAGGCAAATCAATGCCATCATTTTATAATTAATACATGAATACATGTCAATAAATAGTATATTATTGCTTTAGAAATATAATTTTTTGTAGTAATACTTGTAATTTTGTAATCTTATTTCACTGGTTGTTTGTAAAGGAATATATAGCAATCATCAATCATGCAATGTTAATATATATTATATATATAGTAAATATATAATATAAAATATATACTATTATAATTATAATACATATATACTATATATGTATTTATATATAAATTATTTCTTCCAGTGAGTGATAATGTAGCAATGAAAAGCATTATTATCTTCACTTTTGTATGAGGAAATACTCACCCTAATCTAAAATCAAATTTATCCCCTACTCAGCATCACTTTAAGCCTGATGCCTGAAGTGTCCTGTAGCCTAACACCAATCTAAGAGGATGACTGATAAAGAGAGAGGTCAAAGTAGAAAAAGACGATAGTGTTAATCTATTGCAAATAAATTAACTTACATTTAAAAGTTTTGCAAATTAGATGAACATGTGAACACATTGTAAGAGCCCATCCTGTAAAAACTGAAGCTTATACTATATTAGTTTCATAGTAAATCCACTTTTAGTTAATACTGTGTTAGTAAGGATCTGAACTATGGCCGAATTGCTAAATGTTGCAATGAAAAACAAAAGTTATTTTTGTCTCACTTTTTAAATATAAATTTGTCAGATTGTTCTTTTAGAACAAAGTAGTGGATGGTTTGTGCTCTAGATTTCAGGATATAAACTCAAGCATATTGCCAATGTAAAACAAAAAGTTTCTTAATTTCCCATGAACCATACTGGTTTCTGATCTCCAGAAAACTGATTATTAACTGTCTTTGTGATTGCTTAGTGGTCTAGATGACATCTCATTTTCAAATTTTTATTCCTATCTTTATTTACTATCTGCATTTTTAATTGTAGTGATCATTCAGAGATATGAAACATCAAAATTTTAATTAACATAGACCTCCCACCTGGACTAGGAATTATCAAGAACAGAGATTTTGAGTAAAAGTTTCATTTTTGATAGTAAATGTTTGACCTTTATTGCTATGTTCTAGTTATTAGTTAGACATCTTATTATACTTTTGAAAGAGTATTCATCTGAATTCTATATTTTATTGCATCATGCAGAAAACAGTTCATCCTCATAATCAAAACAGCAAAAGGTAAACCTACAGAAAATGAAATCATGTAAGCTTAAATTTATTAATTAAACCCTAAAATCTAGACTTATTTCTGTGGATGTCATGAAATAAATTATTTTATTATTCTACAAGATGGCCCCACTTGAAAAAATAAATCAAGTTTGCTAAATCTCTAACTGGATGCTGTAACTTAGTAAAGTATCTGCCATATATGTAGTCTTTCAATTTTGAAAGTAGTCTTGCTATGCTTTAAAAAAAAAGCTTTAACTGTTGATTTAAGGACATTGTTTTGGATATCTCTTACCTAAGAAAGTGTCATTAATGTTCCAGGAGTGAGATTTTGTTATTTTCCAATGCAAAATATTATTCCTGACCTGCAAGTTGGTTTCTCAAAACACTGTCATTTTCTGTCATCTACCACAAGAACTGCATAGAGATTTCAAACAGATTTCCACTCCTTACGTATCCATGGGATATCTAACTCATAGTATTTGCTTGATAAGATTTTCCCCAGTTACACTAATATTTCTACATGGGTTTAATGCACTTACCAAATAAGAGAATCACAAAGATTAACACACACACACACACACGCACACACACACACACACACACACACACACATTTCAGAGGACTTTCTATTTCACCTAGGACATTTGAGAAGTGATATAAAGGAAAAACCTATAAGAATTGTAAAGGCCAAATAATCTTCAAGTAGGTTTAAAAACATTTTTTTTTCAACGTTTATTTATTTATTTTTTTGGGACAGAGAGAGACAGAGCATGAACGGGGGAGGGGCAGAGAGAGAGGGAGACACAGAATCGGAAACAGGCTCCAGGCTCTGAGCCATCAGTCCACAGCCTGACGCGGGGCTCGAACTCACGGACCGCGAGATCGTGACCTGGCTGAAGTTGGACGCTTAACCGACTGCGCCACCCAGGCGCCCCAAAACATTTTTTTTAAAGTTGGCTCCATGCCCAGCATGGAGCCCAACACAGGGCTTGAACTCACGACCCTGAGATCAAGACCTGAGCTGAGGTCAAGAGTTGGATGCTTAACCTACTGAGTCACCCAGGCACCCCTAAAAACATTTTGTAGTGAATGAAAATGAAGGTTATCATTGCTCAAAACTTGTAATCCTTATTATTTAGACAAGTAGAAGATACTTTCAGTTTGGAAGTTTTGGCTTCCATAAAGGCCAAGTGGTATTTACCACACTAATCTTACCTCAAATAATCATTGTGAACTCCAAACAAATTATAAACAATAAACTGAAAGCCTTTCAGAGGCTTTAAGTAGAATGAACACAGATTACAAGCAGGCAGAATGTAATTAGATGCTTGAAAGGAGAGTATCACATGGGGTGATTTATGATTACAAAACCTTTGCTCTGACGGCACCCCAAGTTTCTGTGGTACAAGGTGGCTAGAAATAAAGCAGAAATTTGGAGTCTTTTTTTTGGTGTAATGAGTCAGAGAATGGCATTTAGGAGCACTGATTTGGAGAGAATTGAATAGAGATAATCCAGCAATGAGGGAACCACAGAAAGACAGTCTCCATAACCTTAAACAAAAACTCCCAAATTTGTGGCTGATCCAAGAATTGTGTATGGGTGAGAAAGTTCTCAAAGAATCAGAGAGGGAAAGAACCACTACAAAGCTGAGAGAGTAGAACAGACATCTCAGCTCCTGCTCACTTCAATGCATTGTGGAATTCAAGTCCCATTGAGTTAGAGAAATATGGCAAACCCTAACTGTATATATTTACTATGTGCTAGGCCATAAAACAATCTCAATAATTTAAAAGGATTTAAGCCATACAGAATACATTTTCTGTCTACAGTGGAATTAAAATAGAAACAAAAGTTATGTCAAAATAACCAAATATTTTGACTTTAAGAAAAACATTTCTAAATAAACTGTGGGTGTGAGTAGAAACTGCAAAGATAAAATGAAAATGTTTTAATCATATGACAATGAACACACAACATACCCGAATTTGTGGAAGGTATCTAAAACAGAGTATGTCTTTAAATAATTATATTAGGGCCGCCTGGGTGGCTCCGTTGGTTAAGCGTCTGACTTTAGCTCAGGTCATGATCTCACGGTCCGTGAGTTTGAGCCTCGCGTCGGTCTCTGTGCTGACAGCTCAGAGCCTGGAGCGTGCTTCTGATTCTGTGTCTCCCTCTCTCTCTGCCCTTCCCCCATTCATGCTCTCTCTCTGTCTCAAAAATAAATACATTAAAAAAATAAAATAAAAAATAAAATAATAATATTAGAAAAGAGGAACTATTTAAAAGTTAATGTTTTGAGGTTACACCTAAAGAAGTTAAAAAAGGATGACAAGCCCAAGAGAAGTAAATGAAAGTCTTTATTTAAAAAAAGAAGAAATCAAGTCATTTGAAAAAAATAATAATGTAAACAAGTAAAAAGTGGGTCTTTAAAATGATTAAGAAAAATGAAAAATCTGTAGCCATGTTAACCAATAAAATAGATTAACACATATTATCATAATCAGGGATTATAGAAAAGACACCATGAGAAAGTATTTAGATATTGGCAACATAATAAGGAAATATTATGTATAGCTAGTGACAATAATCTCAACAATTTATATAAAATAGACTACTTTCTTAAAAGGTGCAACTTGCCAAACCTTATATGGGATAATTAGAATATTTGAATAGCCATATACTTATTAGAAAAACTGAATGTATTATCAAAAATCTTCCCACTAAAATATCCCATGCAAAGTTAAGTTTGCTAGTTGACTCTATCAAATTTTAATGGAGAAAAAAATGCCAGTCTAACATAATTTTTTTTCAGAATAGAAAAGGAAAAAAAAACACTTTTTAAATTATTTATGAGGCTAGTATATCTTTGATACTAAAACTTGACAAGGCTATTACAAAAAAAGAACACAGCTAATTACAGATGAATTTTTCTAGCATAGACCAAACTTTCTTATTAATCTTGATGTAAAAAGTTGCAAAATTTTAGTGACTTGAATCCAAAAATTATATGTATTAAAAACATATAGAGAGAAATCACACAGAGAGAAGTATATAGGTTATATAGATAAATATATAAAGTATATGTATCACATAAAAATATTTATTAAAATGACCAAAGTGGTTTATCTCAGCAAGACAGGACTTATTTCCTATTCAAAAATCGATGTAATTGAATATGTTAACAGGAAAAAATGATATAATCTCAGTGGGCATAGAAAAATGTGTTTAACAGTTTACACTAATTCATGATACAAGGTCTCATTACATTAATAATGAAAGGATCTTAGTTGATCTGATAAAGGCCATCTATGAAAAACCTACAGCTAACGTTATATTTAAGAGTGAAATATTGAACATTATTCTCCAAGGATCCAAAACCAGGCAGAGATGTCTAATGTCTTGACTTTTAGTCAGTCTTGTAGTAGACATCCTAACCAACAACTAAGGCTAGCAAAAAAGCATAAAGTCATAAAGGATAGGAAAAAGAAAGTAAAATTGTTTTTATAAACAAAAGACAATAATACTAAGAATCTACAGAAAAGTCGCTAACAGAAATAAGTGATTTGGCAGCCAAAACAATCTGAAAAGAAAAAGGGGGGGGGTGGGGAACTTGCACTAATCTGATTTCAAAGCTAACTGTATAGCTCCAGCAGTCAAAACAAGGTGGAGATCACGTACAGGTAGATGAATAATAGAGAAAATGAGTAATGGATAGTAGATTTTATAGCATATAATTTTGGAACATTTGAAAATGCAAATAAAAAACAAAGTAAACATGAACTCTTCCTTACACTACAGAGAAAAATTAATTTGGAATGGATCGTAGATCAGAATGTAAAAGTTAAAACTATTTTAAAAAATTAGAAGAAAACAAAAGATTAAACCTTTGAGACTTGGAGTAGGCAAAGAATAACAACACAATATGAATTAGACATTATTAAAAATATACCTTAAAAAGGCAACATTAGAATTATGAAGAGATAAGCCACGTACATGGGGAAAATATCACAAGATATATATCTGACCAAGGATTTCAATCCAGAATCTATAAAGAATTCTTACAATTAAATAATAAAAATGTAAAACAAATAATATATAAACATGGGCAAAATATTTGAGTGGATAATGTAGGAAAGGAGAGATCCTGATGGACCACAAACACATGAAGTGATGTTTAATGTTATTAAGCTGGAGGGAGAATCAAGTAAAATAGTCATTTTGGAAAGCAGTTTGGCAATTTCTTATACAGTTACATACACTTATTTGATTAGTAATTCTCCAGTATATTTACCCAAGAGAAAGGAACACGCATCTGCACAAAAACTTCTATGTGAAATTCATAGTGGCTATATCTGTAATACCCAAAATTGGGAAAAAAACAAAACAAAACAAAGCAAAACAAATATCCATCAATACATGAATGAGTAAAAAATTGTGTTATATCATTAAGCAATAAATGAGAATCAACTACTATTATATGCAAAATGTGAATTAATCTCAAATCAGTATTCTTAGCAAAACTACCAGGCACAGAAAAATACACTCTCTGTGATCCCATTTACATAAGGCTATGGCAGATAAAACTCACTCCGGTGGTAGGTATCAGAATAGTGACTATTGGGGTGCAGCCCATTGACAATAAAAGATGCATGAGAGAACTATCTGGGGTAAAGGAGAGGTGGTGCTGGTTACTTTGACTTATATACTTGTCAAAACTCATCAAAGCCTATGCGTGTGTGTGTGTGTGTATATATATATATATGTGTGTGTGTGTGTGTGTGTGTGTGTGTGTGTATGTATGTGTATATATATGTGTGTGTGTGTGTGTGTGTGTGTGTATATATATGTGTGTGTATATATATATGTATATATATGTGTGTGTATATATATGGTGTACATTTTGCTTTCTGTGAATTTATACATAAACATTTAAAAATGAAATTATTCATTTCATTCATTCATCATTCATTATTCATTATTTTCATCTCACTGGAAAAGGAGAGAAAGAATGCAAGATGAAACACAGAAAATCATAAATAGATAAAATGTCAAGTCTGCGTATGTGCAATGAGGAAGGACTATTTACAAACTGTAATATTACTGTAGAAGTATGTGGCATTAATTCTACCTGCTCATCAAAACATGTCAGAGACATGAAGGCCAGTGTGTATACTGATAAAAATATATATGTATCCATGTTCTTCCCTAAGAACAGCTGTTGATGTTAGCGAATAATCTTTAGTTCATCCGTGTTTTGAAATTTCCTCGAACTTGCAATGTGAGAGGAAATTTTATAGGGTGTTAAAGTACTAATGTTGTAGGAGTTTGATTTCATTTGGGGAATATTAGGTGATTAGCGCATTTTTAAGTTTGCCTGTTTTTGTTTTGTTTTGTTTTTTGTTTTATGTGGAGTGTTCGACAAGACATTACACTTCATCCAGTAGCTAAATTGTCATAAGAAAAGAAATTAATTTGTCATGAAATTTAACCATCCCTTCTTCAAAAGTTAATCACTCTCCACACAATCCAGTCTATGAGTTTCTGTGAGGTCTCAGTGAAAGCGTTCTGAAAGTTACCCAACAGGAGTGGTTTATAAATATATAAAAAGATATGTTTGATTGAGAGAAGGGCTGTTTGCACTTGGAGTGTAAATAGTCCATAAATAGTAGAAGTGTTTTTTTCCCAATTTTGTGGAAAAAACTGTGTCCCTGCATGGTTGAAAATGTTGTGAGATATTAAGACCAAAGAATAGCTTTTGAGATTGAATCCTATCAGACATCTTATCCATTTCTTTTTTTTTTTTAATTTTTTTTTCAACGTTTATTTATTTTTGGGACAGAGAGAGACAGAGCATGAACGGGCGAGGGGCAGAGAGAGAGGGAGACACAGAATCGGAAAGAGGCTCCAGGCTCTGAGCCATCAGCCCAGAGCCCGACGCGGGGCTCGAACTCCCGGACCGCGAGATCGTGACCTGGCTGAAGTCGGACGCTTAACCGACTGCGCCACCCAGGCGCCCCTCCATTTCTTACTCTCAAAGACCTGAACACACGAACCAGAAGTATTTATTCCTGTTCACCAAGTGGAAATCACAAGGAATGACAGCACACACTCTTGTGGGTATTCTCAACTGCAAAAATGAGCTCTGAGCGAATACCTACCAAATCACTGAGGTGTGTGCCAGGACCATCAGAGGCAACAAATCTTCAGGCCCAAAGAAAAATGGATATTGAAAGCATGTGCGATGAATTCATTCAGAGATTTAAGTTAAGGTGCCGCATCTACAACGTAAACAATTGGCAGTTAATAGAAGAATTTATTGGAGATCTTGGAAATGAAAAATATAATTACTGAATTAAAAAAAATTAATACGTGGGTTAAGTAGTAGAATGCATATAGCTGAACAAAAATTAATGATGTGGAAAATTAGAGGGAGGAATTTCCTCAGCATGTAGCATCCTGGGATAAAATGCAAAGTAAATAGGAGAAGAAAAGTGGTAAGACGAGATACAGAGGTGCTAACCTCTCTCCGGCAGAATTTTGGAGTAGAGAATAAATATAAAGATAACAATGCAGATATGGAAGACATGAAAGCTGGGAGTGTCCTACAATGTTAACAAGGAGAGGATCCTCAGATTACAAGAAACAAAACTGCCCATTTTGAAATATTGTGATAATTTGTTTCAAGACAGAAAATCCTATAGCAGAGTGAAGACGTAAGTTACCTACAGAGCAATAAGAATCAGACTGACTTCACAATTAGTTTCATCAATATTAAGAAAACAATGAGCAGATTCTAAAAAATTTTTATTTTATTTATTTTTTTTAAATTTTTTTTACATTTATTTATTTTTGAGACAGAGAGAGACAGAGCATGAGCAGGGGAGGGGCAGAGAGAGAGGGAGACACAGAATCCGAAACAGGCTCCAGGCTCTGAGCTGTCAGCCCAGAGCCAGACACGGAGCTCAAACTCACGGACCGCGAGATCATGAACTGAGCCGAAGTCGGACGCCCAACCGACTGAGCCACCCAGGCGCCCCTCTAAAAAAATTTTAAAGGAAAACATGATTGTGTAAATTCCACCTCCAAATTGTTTTGTACCCCACAAGTTGAATGATGAATAAAACAGTCAGTAAAATACTTAACACATTTAACTCCACCAGACTCTCCCTGAAAGTCTCTAGAAAATGTACTTCCTTAAAGATGAATAGATAGAACCCAAAGAAAGAAAATACACTAAACACACACATAATGTTAAGCAAATAAATTAGCTCATTTTTGTACAAATAAACATTTAAAAGAATACATGTTTTTCTACTGATCTAGTAGCTAGACGTAGAGTATGGGGTGGGAGTGATAGAAGGAAGTAAAATCACAGTGAGGTGGCTTGCTTTGAGAGATAATGTTCATATGTTCTTTAAAATGTGTTACCATGATTAGTTTTGGCTGAGAGTAAAAGAAACTCAAAATAGCAATGGTTTAAGCAAGGATGATATTTCTTTTTCTCATATGAATGTCTACAGTTAGACAGTTCAGAGCTCTTTGATGGATCTGTTCTACTCCTTCCCCAGGGAACTAATTTCCTTCTCTCTTGTCCTCCATATCCAGGATTTTCAATTCACCCTATGGCCCCAGGTATTGGGTCCACTTCCAAATGTAGACTATAGTCCATCCAGCAAGAATTGGGGAAGGAAAAGTAAAGAGGTGGGGCACAGGGCACTTCAGTCGCCTTTGAAGGAAGCCTACACAAGATGCTTTAGCTTCAGTCTCCTTGGCAAGACTTTAGTCCAATGGCTCAGTAACATAGACTTGCATTGTGGTCTTTGGGTGACTGTTCACTTATCTAAACATCAGAGGATATATTACTATGGAAGAGAACAGTTACTGCAGCACAATGCCAGCACAACAGCTCTCTTTGCCACAATGTCAAACAAGGAAAGGAGGAAAAAATAGAACAAAAGTTTGATTAATTCAATGGAAGACTGAAAGGCACAGACAGGAAGCAAAAAGAAAACATGATATATGAAAACCATAGACAGACTATGGAAATTATCCTCAAGGACATGTCTAAGTTTTTAATACCACTTATTTTCCCTGCAGCATTTAGCATTGCTTATTTTTCTGTATTTGTTTCTTCCCACAAATCTTGGGACTCTATTTCAATTCTCTCCACAAAACTGTGAGCAACTTGAGATAAGTAATAATATTTTACTGTTCCTTCCATCATTTCTTTAACATAGTAGGCACTCAATGAACATTAGTTTAATGATAATTAGAATAGGTAAGCGTCTGGGGTGCCTCGGTGGCTCAGTCAGTTAAATGTCCAACTCTTGGTTTCAGCTCTGGACATGATCTCATGGTTTGTGAGTTCAAACCCGCATAGGGCTCTCTGCTGTTCAGCACAGAGCCCACTTCAGATCCTCTGTCTCCCTCTCTCTCTGCCCCTCCCTCGTTCACTCTCTGTCTCACAAAAATGAATAAACGTTAAAAAAAAAGAATAGGTAAGTGTTTGAGAGATTGGGTTTAAGAAAGAAAGGCACATCTCACTTATTACTTAGAAATCGACAGAGAAGGGGCCATGCCATTTAAGCCTCTTTAGCATCAATGGTGCCTATTTTTCAAGGGACAAATTAAAAAGATTTTGTAGTCCAGTGGATAAACAAGTTTTTTTTTTATCTAGATTATAAAGTAATCTGGAGGATTGGAGTAGAAATGAAAATTAAAGGAAATGTTTAAGCAACAGTAGAGACGTGTCAAAACTCATTTGAAAGGGAAGTGCCTTGAAAGGGAACTGGTTTCAGTTAAGCATCAGAATAAATAATGATACTGATCGATTTAATTCCATTGGATAAAATAAGAAATCAGTGATTTCATAGTTGGCCAGGGCTGCCATAACAAAGTATTACAGACTGGGTGGTTTAAATCACAAACACTTATTTTCTCATAATTCTAGAAGCTACAAGTCGAGATTAATGTATTGGAAAGGTTGGTCTCTTTTGAGGCCTCTCTCTTTGGTGGCTTGTAGATGGCTGTCTTCTCCCTTGATCTTTAATTTTCCCTGTGTGAAATGTCTGTATAATATTGGTGTGTGTGTGTATATATATATACATATATATATATATATATACACACACACATATATATACACATGTATATATACTATCTGTAGTATGTGTATGTGTGTGTGTGTGTGTGTGTGTGTGTATACACAGTATCTATATATTGATATAATCTCAGTAACATTGGATTAGGACTCACCTATATGAACTCATTTTAACTTAGCTCTTTAAATATCCTATCCACACATAATGTCACCTTCTGAAATATTGAAGCTTAAGATTTCAACAAGAAATTTTAGGATAACACAATTCAGCCCATAGTAAATTTAAAGGAAGATTCTTTAGCAAAATACCAATTGAAAGAAATATGTATAAAAATGACTGAAATAGAAAATCTCCATTTGGCAATTATCTCAGTGATTATTGATTTCGATGATAGTTGTCAATAGGGGCCAAGGTGCGTGGGTGGTTTGATGAGGAACTGAAGAACAGGAAATTGGTTTAATATTAGGATATTTCCCCCACAATAATAATATTCAGTTTCAAAAGGGAAAATGGTAACATTTTAGTGAAAAGACCTGAAGAACACCAATATGTCCAGGTGCTCAAGATTTTTTTTATTTGTTTATTTTTAAGTTTATTTATTTTGAGGGAATGGCAGAGAGAGAGGTAGAGAGAGAATCCCAAGTGGGCTCTGTGACATCAGCACAGAGGGGCTAGATCTCACACACCATGAGATCATGACCTGAGTTAAGATCAAGGATCAGATGCTTAACTGACTGAACCACCCAAGTGCCTCTGAATACTCAAGGTTAACACCACTTCTGATGAGACAGGTCACCAGTGTCCATGGATATGATGCATCAGGAACAGCATAATTTTGGTGATATTCTTGCAAAAGAAGCATGGCTTCATCAGAACTCTTATATTGAAGAAACATTGGATGGATCCAAGTTGAAAGATTTGATATAGAGAATAGGTCTGCATTCTTTAAATAATGGGTACAGGAAAATTGAAGAAAACTGAGGGACAATTCCATTTTGAGGAAAATGAGAAAAAGACAATTAAATGTAACCTGTACTTTATGGTATACTGAACCATAAAGGAAAATATCTTGTTGGGACCAGTGAAAAACACATATGTGGTCTGTGGATTGGATACTAGTACGTATCAACACTGATTTTCCCAACTGGAAGATTATATGAGGACGATTAGGAGAATGTCTTTGTTTTGGGGGAAAACACTAAAGTATTAACTTGCTGTCAAATGATTCAGAAAAAGACCAACTGATGATATCGTTTGTGTGTGTATTTGTTTGTATATGAAAAATGTCATTAAATGCTAAAAATTGGGAAATATCAGTGAAAAAAGATATGATAAAATCTTTGTATTGTATTTAGAAATGTTTATATATTTTTTACATCTTTAAAATAAAACTTCTAGTCAGTGTACTTTTCTTACCAATCTTTGCCACAAATTCATCAACTAATAGAAGGGAATTTTGTTTTAAGGTATTTTTCTTAACTTAGAGCAATTCAGTAACTTCAAGATTCTGTCCAACTGCTGCTTAATGAGACTAATTGGACCAAAGTTAAAAACATTTCATAAATTATTCATTGAAATTTAGTATTAATTATATAATCATCCAAACCAATGCATTGTTGTCAGTAGATCTTACTGAAATAAAAACATCATAGTTTTAAATAGGTATGACAAATTCATTAGGAAAAGTACTAGAATTCCTGATTGTTGTTTTTTTAATTTTGCATGATTTTATTGTTGTTACTATAAAATTGGTTTAATAAAGTTAGTTTCCCAATTATGAGCTTTTTTCACTTGTTTATTTTATTACCCTTTTTTATCATTTTATTATTTTTTCATCATTATCAATATACTCTTTTTTAATCTTATTTATATATTTTTTATTATATGAAATTTATTGTCAAATTAGTTTCCATACAACACCCAGTGCTCATCCCAAAAGATGCCCTCTTCAATGCCCATCACCTACCCTCCCCTCCCTCCCACCCCCCATCAACCCTCAGTTTGTTCTCAGTTTTTAAGAGTCTCCTATGCTTTGGCTCTCTCCCACTGTAACCTCTTTTTTTCTTTTTTTTTTTCCTTCCCCTCCCCCATGGGTTTCTGTTAAGTTTCTCAGGATCCACATAAGAGTGAAAACATATGGTATCTGTCTTTCTCTGTATGGCTTATTTCACTTAGTATAAGACTCTCCAGTTCCATCCATGTTGCTACAAAGGGCCATATTTCATTCTTTCTCGTTGCCACATAGTACTCCATTGTGTATATAAACCACGATTTCTTTATCCATTCATCAGTTGATGGACATTTAGGCTCTTTCCATAATTTGGCTATTGTTGAGAGTGCTGCTATAAACATTGGGGTACAAGTGCCCCTATGCATCAGTACTCCTGTATCCCTTGGGTAAATTCCTAGCAGTGCTATTGCTGGGTCATAGGGTAGGTCTATTTTTAATTTTTTGAGGAACCTCCACACTGTTTTTCAGAGTGGCTGCACCAGTTTGCATTCCCACCAACAGTGGAAGAGGGTTCCCGTTTCTCTACATCCTCTCCAGCATCTATAGTCTCCTGATTTGTTCATTTTGTCCACTCTGACTGGTGTGAGGTGATATCTGAGTGTGGTTTTGATTTGTATTTCCCTGATGAGGAGCGACGTTGAACATCTTTTCATATGCCTGTTGGCCATCCGGATGTCTTCTTTAGAAGTGTCTAATCATGTTTTCTGCCCATTTCTTCACTGGATTATTTGTTTTTTGGGTGTGGAGTTGGTGAGCTCTTTATAGATTTTGGATACTAGCCCTTTGTCTGATATGTCATTTGCAAATATATTCTCCCATTCCATTGGTTGCCTTTTAGTTTTGTTGATTGTTCCCTTTGCTGTGCAGAAGCTTTTTATCTTCATGAGGTCCCAATAGTTCATTTTTGCTTTTAATTTCCTTGCCTTTGGGGATGTGTCAAGTAAGAAATTGCTGCAGCTGAGGTCAGAGAGGTCTTTTCCTGCTTTCTCCTCTAGGGTTTTGATGGTTTCCGGTCTCACATTTAAGTCCTTTATCCATTTTGAGTTAATTTTTGTGAATGGTGTAAGAAAGTGGTCTAGTTTCAATCTTTTGCATGTTGCTGTCCAGTTCTCCCAGCACCATTTGTTAAAGAGACTGTCTTTTTTCCATTGGATGTTCTTTTCTGCTTTGTCAAAGATGAGTTGGCCATACATTTGTGGGTCTAGTTCTGGGGTTTCTATTCTATTCCATTGGTCTATGTTTCTGTTTTTGTGCCAATACCATGCTGTCTTGATGAGTACAGCTTTGTAGTAGAGGCTAAAGTCTGGGATTGTGATGCCTCCCGCTTTGGTCTTCTTCTTCAAAATTACTTTGGCTATTCGGGACCTTTTGTAGTTCCATGTGAATTTTAGGATTGCTTGTTCTAGCTTCGAGAAGAAGGCTGGTGCAATTTTGATTGGGATTGCATCGAATGTGTAGATAGCTTTGGGTAGTATTGACATTTTAACAGTATTTATTCTTCTAATCCATGAGCATGGAATGTTTTTCCATTTCTTTATGTCTTCTTCAATTTCCTTCATAAGCTTTCTATAGTTTTCAGCATACAGATCTTTTACATCTTTAGTTAGATTTATCCCTAGGTATTTTATGCTTCTTGGTGCAATTGTGAATGGGATCAGTTTCTTTGTCTTTCTGTTGCTTCATTATGAGTGTATAAGAATGCAACTGATTTCTGTACATTGATTTTGTATCCTGCAACTTTGCTGAATTCATGTATCAGTTCTAGTAGACTTTTGGTGGAATCTATCAGATTTTCCATGTGTAATATCATGTCATCTGCCAAAAGTGAAAGCTTGACTTCATCTTTGCCAATTTTGATGCCTTTGATTTCCTTTTGTTGTCTAATTGCTGATGCTAGAACTTCCAACACTATGTTAAACAGCAGCGGTGAGAGTGGGCATCCCTGTCGTGTTCCTGATCTCAGGGGGAAAGCTCTCAGTTTTTCCCCATTGAGGATGATATTAGCTGTGGGCTTTTCATAAATGGCTGTTATGATGTTTAAGTATGTTCCTTCTACCCCGACTTTCTCAAGGGTTTTTATTAAGAAAGGATGCTGAATTTTGTCAAATGCTTTTTCTGCATCGATTGACAGGATCATATGGTTCTTATCTTTTCTTTTATTAATCTGATGTATCACATTGATTGATTTGCGAATGTTGAACTTGCCCTGCATCCCAGGAATGAATCCCACTTGATCATGGTGAATAATTCTTTTTATATGCTGTTGAATTCTATTTGCTAGTATCTTATTGAGAATTTTTGCATCCATATTCATCAGGGATATTGGCCTGTAGTTCTCTTTTTTTACTGGGTCTCTGTCTGGTTTAGGAATCAAAAAATACTGGCTTCATAGAATGAGTCTGGAAGTTTTCCTTCCCTTTCTATTTTTTGGAATAGCTTGAGAAGGATAGGTATTATCTCTGTTTTAAATGTCTGGTAGAATTCCCCAGGGAAGCCACCTGGTCCTGGACTCCTATTTGTTGGGAGTTTTTTTATAACTGATTCAATTTCTTTGCTGGTTATGGTCTGTTCAAACTTCCTATTTCCTCGTGTTTGAGTTTTGGAAGTGTGTGGCTGTTTAGGAATTTGTCCATTACTTCCAGGTTGTCCAGTTTGTTGGCATATAATTTTTCATAGTATTCCCTGATAACTGCTTGTATCTCTGAGGGATTGGTTGTAATAATTCCATTTTCATTCATGATTTTATCTATTTGGGTCATCTCCCTTTCTTTTTGAGAAGGCTGGCTAGCGGATGATCAATTTTGTTTATTTTTTCAAAAAACCAACTCTTGGTTTCGTTGATCTGCTCTACAGTTTTTTTAGATTCTATATTGTTTATTTCTGCTCTGATCTTTATTATTTCTCTTCTTCTGCTGGGTTTGGGGTGTCTTTGCTGCTCTGCTTCTAGTTCCTTTAGGTGTGCTGTTAGATTTTGTATTGGGGATTTTTCTTGTTTCTTGAGATAGGCCTGGATTGCAATGTATTTTCCTCTCAGGACTGCCTTTGCTGCGTCCCAAAGCTTTTGGATTGTTGTATTTTCATTTTTGTTTGTTTCCATATATTTTTTTAATTTCTTCTCTAATTGCCTGGTTGACCTATTCATCCTTTAGTAGGTTGTTCTTTAACCTCCATGCTTTTGGAGGTTTTCCAGACTTTTTCCTGTGGTTGATTTCAAGCTTCATAGCATTGTGGTCTGAAAGTATACATGGTATGATCTCAATTCTTGTATACTTATGAAGGGCTGTTTTGTGACCCAGTATGTGATCTATCTTGGAGAATGTTCCATGTGCACTCGAGAAGAAAGTATATTCTGTTGCTTTGGGATGCAAAGTTCTAAATATATATGTCAAATCCATCTGATCCAATGTATCATTCAAGGCCCTTGTTTCTTTATTGACTGTGTCTAGATGATCTATCCATTGCTGTGAGTGGAGTGTTAAAGTCCCCTGCAATTACCACATTCTTGTCAATTAGGTTGCTTATGTTTGTGAGTAATTGTTTTATATATTTGAGGGCTCCTGTATTCGGCGCATAGACATTTATAATTGTTAGCTTTTCCTGATGGATAGACCCTGTAATTATTATATAATGCCCTTCTTCATCTCTTGTTACAGCCTTTAATTTAAAGTCTGGTTTGTCTGTTATAAGTATGGCTACTCCAGCTTTCTTTTGACTTCCAGTGGCATGATAAATAGTTCTCCATCCCCTCACTTTCAATCCGAAGGTGTCCTCAGGTCTAAAATGAGTCTCTTGTAAACAGCAAATAGATGGGTCTTGTTTTTTTATCCATTCTGATACCCTATGTCTTTTGGTTGGCGCATTTAGTCCATTTACGTTCAGTGTTATTATAGAAAGATATGGGTTTAGAGTCATTGTGGTGTCCATAGGTTTCATGCTTGTAGCGATGTCTCTGGTACTTTGTCTCACAGGATCCCCCTTAGGATCTCTTGTAGGGCTGGTTTAGTGGTGATGAATTCCTTCAGTTTTTGTTTGTTTGGGAAGACCTTTATCTCTCCTTCTATTCTAAATGACAGACTTGCTGGATAAAGGATTCTCAGCTGCAAATTTTTTCTGTTCATCACATTGAAGATCTCCTGCCATCCCTTTCTGGCCTGCCAAGTTTCAGTAGAGAGATTGGTCACGAGTCTTATAGGTCTCCCTTTATATGTTAGAGCACGTTTATCCCTAGCTGCTTTCAGAATTTTCTCTTTATCCTTGTATTTTGCCAGTTTGACTATGATATGTCGTGCAGAAGATCGATTCAAGTTACGTCTGAAGGGAGTTCTCTGTGCCTCTTGGATTTCAATGCCTTTTTCCTTCCCCAGATCCGGGAAGTTCTCAGCTATTATTTCTTCAAGTACACCTTCAGCACCTTTCCCTCTCTCTTCCTCCTCTGGAATACCAATTATGTGTATATTATTTCTTTTTAGTGCATCACTTAATTCTCTAATTTTCCCCTCATGCTCCTGGATTTTTTTTATCTCTCTTTTTCTCAGCTTCTTCTTTTTCCATAACTTTATCTTCTAGTTCACCTATTCTCTCCTCTGCCTCTTCAATCCGAGCTGTGGTTGTCTCTATTTTATTTTGCAACTCATTAATAGCATTTTTAGCTCCTCCTGGCTGTTCCTTAGTCCCTTGATCTCTGTAGCAATAGATTCTCTGCTGTCCTTTATACTGTTTTCAAGCCCAGCCATTAATTTTATGACTATTATTCTAAATTCACTTTCTGTTATATTGTTTAAATCGTTTTTGATCAGTTTGTTAGCTGTCGTTATTTCCTGGACTTTTTTTTGAGGGGAATTCTTCCGTTTTGTCATTTTGGATAGTCCCTGGAGTGGTGAGGAACTGCAGGGCACTTCCCCTGTGCTGCCTTGTATAACTTGCATTGGTGGGGGGGGGCACAGTCAGACCTGATGTCTGCCCCCAGCCCACTGCTGGGGCAACAGTCAGACTGGTGTGTACCTTGTCTTCCCCTGTCCTAGGGGCGGGATTCACTGTGGGGTGGCATGGCCCGTCTGGGCTACTTGCACACTGCCAGGCTTGTGGTGCTGGGGATCTCTTGTATTAGCTGGGGTGGATCGGCAACGTGCACGGGGGCGGGAGGGGCAGTCTTAGCTGGCTTATCCTTTGGTGATCCGCTGGGGAAGTGGCCCTGAGGCACTGTGAGGGAGTCAGACCCGCTGGAGGGGTGGATCCGCAGAAGCACAGTGTTGGGTGTTTGCGCAGTGCAAGCCAGTTCCCTGGCAGGAACCGGTTCCCTTTGGGATTTTGGCTGGGGGATGGGCGAGGGAGATGGCACTGTCGAGTGCCTTTGTTCCCCGCCAAGCTGCGCTCTGTTGTCTGGGGCTCAACAACTCTCCCTCCTGTTGTCCTCCAGCCTTCCCACTCTCCAAGCAGAGCTGTTAGCTTATAACCTTCCAGATGTCAAGTCCCGCTTGCTGTCGGAACACACTCCGTCTGGCCCCTCCGCTTTTGCAAGCCAGACTCGGGGGCTCTGCTTGGCCGGTGGGCCACCCCTCCACCCCAGCTCCCTCCTGCAAGTCCGTGTAGTGCTCACTGCCTCTCCACCCTTCCTACCCTCTTCCGTGGACCTCTCTTCTACGCTTGGCTACAGAGAATCCATTCTGCTAGTCTTCTGGCAATTTTCTGGGTTATTTAGGCAGGTGTGGGTGGAATCTAAGTGATCAGCAGGACGCCGTGAGCTCAGCGTCCTCCTACACCACCATCTTCCCAGAACCGTTTTTTTTAATGTTTTTAATGTTTATTTTTGAGAGAGAGAGAGAGAGAGAGAGAGAGAGAGAGGAAGCATGAGAAGAGGAGGGGCAGAGAGAGAGGGAGACACAGAATCTGAAGCAGACTCCTGGCTCTGAGATGACAGCACAGAGGCCAATGCACAGGGCTCGAACTCACAAACTGAGTGTGTGACCTGAGCCAAAGTCAAAGATGCTTAACTGACTGAGCCACCCAGGTGTCCCCTGATTGTTGTTTTTAATAGAATCATTTCTGCTCTTGGAAATAGGTATGAGTCTTTTAGTTCCAGCTACTAAACTAACAATGCTGTATGCAGCTCATTAATCCATATCTACCAAGCTTTCACTGTGACAAATTAAGACATATTTAGCCACCTTGATTATGAGACACTTTTAAAAAGTACATCAAATAATGATCCTTGTTCCTTGGTATGATTATCATAGCGACCAGCACTCCAAATCTGTAATATTTTATCTTCCTCTTTATGTGCATTTAGAAGGATGCTTTTAACAGATTAAAATAAGAAATTCAAATCTACCTAATGTTCAAATCAAGGTTTTAAGCTAGTCTCATATTCTGAAGAACTAGGTTAATGCCTATTTATGAAAGTAAAGTGATGATTATTCACTTTGTACTTTCGGTATTTGTTGATGGTGCCATGGTATTAATAGAATGGAAAGACTTTTAGACATCAAAAAGTCTGTTAGAATTCTATAAAACATTTTTGAGACCAAAAATCAGTGATAATTATTTCTTTTATTTTCTCTGCATCAAGATTGTCTTCATCCTCTCATATTCTCTAAGATGAGGGCAATCAAACTACTTATTGAGAGGAAATTTTATTTGAGATATATGTTTATTGATGGTCCCTTATGAAATTACCATTGTTATACTCATAATATCACAATCTGGATAGAGGACATACAACCAAAAATAAATGTTCCGTTTATTTTTTATCCATTTTACGTTCTCGGTCAGGCAGGCTATTTGCAGCTGTTGTTGTTTTTCATGGATTATCTCATTGAGTTGTCGCTATGACAGAATGAAATATTCATTAATATTACCCTAATTTTAAATATGAGGAAACAGAAGATCAGAGAGATCATGCAATATTCCTAACACCACACAGCTAGAGGTAAGGGGAAAGCCAAGACTATATCACTTCACGTATCTTAACCATTTTGATTGATTTTTTTCTTCAAAAAGTTTAGGAACCTTTATTCATTGAATGGCTAAACATTTTACTATTGATTAATTTGATTAATTTCAGTTAAAATTCATGTAAATATTCCCAAAAGTAGATCTAGAGAAATCATGTTGGTAATCTTTGTAATGTCAAGGAATATTTTTTTGAAATGACAATTTTATTAATATATTTTTTAAATGTTTATTGATTTATTTTTGAGAGGGAGGAAGGGGCAGAGAAAGAGTGAGACAGAGAATCCAAAGCAAGATCCACTCTGTTAGCACAGACGCTTGAACCAAGGAACAGTGAGATCATGACCTGAGTCACAGTCAGATACTTAACCAACTGGGTTACCCAGGTGCCCCAACAAGTACCAATATTAATCATGTCCTAAAAATCAAAGTTAATTACTATTAGGCCATTTATTTCTTGTCATTAATGTTCAGTTTGGGAATGAATAAGGTTATGCATTTTTAACATATGTAAAGCATCATAAAATATAACACCTATAAGTGTTATATTCAGTGAGAATTACTGACTCTTCCCCAAAGCTTAATTGATTAATCCGTATTTATCTAAGCATAATTATTTTATTTTTTGAACTATAATATATATTCAGGAAGGAACACAAATCATGAGAACACAAGTCAGGAGGGAGAACTAGGTGCCTCTCTAGCCTCCTTCTCTCCAAAAGTAGTCATCACACTTGGACTTATAATAGTTTACTTTAGTTTTACCCGTTTGGGGAATATAAATAAATGCAATGATACATTGTCTATTCTACTGAGCCTCGTTTATTTTAGAATAGAGTTTATGAGATTTATCAATTTTAAAGGTCAGTCAATGAAATTCACGACCCTAACAATACAGAGGGACAATAAACAGAGGGTGATAAAATAATCGATTCTGAAAAAAACACTTGACAACATCCAACACTCGTTCATGATAAAAATTTAACAAACTGGGCGTAGAAGAAGAGAATTCTTAGTTAAAATGCACACAGATGTCGTAATTTTGCAATGAATCTTCATTTTCAAAACCAGTATTACATAGTGCTGTTAAGTAGTAAGTTGCTAAGTTTAATCAGTATCATCATCATGTTGTATTGCTATTATTTTAGGTGGTGAGGTTGATATATTTTACCTTTTTCATACAATTTATTTAAGAGATAGTTCATAGTTTCTTAATATTATTTGAAGACTGCATGAATTTCCTGGGGTTATCACAACAAATTACCACAAATTGGGGGGTTTATAATGGAAACTTATTATCTTAGAGTTTTGGAGGGTATGAGAATAAAATCAAGGTGTTGACAGAGTCATGCTCACTCCTTAGGCTCTAGGAAAGAATCCTTCCTTGTTTCTTCATAGCTTTTGGTGGTTTCTGGAAATTCCTGACACCCTTTGTTTTATAAGCACAACATTCCAATTCTTGACTCTGCTATCACATGGGTTTCTATCTCTATACCTGTCTGTGTCTTCACATGGTCTTATAATAAGGATTCTAGTTATATCACCCTAATTGTATATAAAATCATATTAACTAATTGTACCTACAAATATTTTATTTCCAAATAAGTCACATTTTAGTTTCCAGATGAATATGAATTTTTGGAGAATACGGTTCAACCCAGTAAAAAGACTTTGCATTGAAATTCAGAACTATAATTTTTCCATTGGCTTTGCATATCTTCAAAAATATAGACAGAATTTTTTAAATTAAGGCAATTGTGAATGGTTTTTATAAAAGATGTTTCAACATTAATGTCATTGTTACAGTCTCAAATACTCATATTTAAATATTAATAACTGTATCAAAACTTTACAAGATGCATTTGTAAAAAAACAATTTGTAATTTGTAAAATAATAATTACTTCTATAATTTCACTACAACTATTCTTTTGTCTTATTATATAATAGTGAAATCTTTTCAAATTTCTATGTATTCCTAGAGTATGGAGAGGAGTAGAATTTGCCATCTCAAAATATGCCTCCTTGGCATAAGGATTATTTTAGGCTGATTATTTTTAAGGAACAGCAGACATAGAAAAAGCTCTGAAAACTTATAAGTTACTCTTTTGTAAGAGACATTTACATTTATGAGGGAAATCCCCGTTTATAAGGGTGTCTCCCTCTCTGTGCCAGGAAGAGAAAGATGACGGACTGTCTAGAGACTCTCGTCAGTGGAGAAGGCAATGACCTAAATCTAAATAACAACCTTGTTTTCTGTGCTTTTCCTGGTAACTGCAATTACTGCCCCCACTAATCTTTCATCATTAGCTGGAGCTGGTATTTGGAGGTGATCATGTGAGCCATTTCCTGGAGTTACTGTTCTTCTGGGTATCTGTGATATATGACAGTATGTTATTACCACCTTGGCCCAAGACAATCAGATCAAGAGTAATTACAGAATATAAGAATCTAGTAATATTAATCCATCATTGTATGGAAGACATTAGGATCAAGAGCCGGTAGTAGAGGAAAACTAATTCTCTCTTTACCCTTCTATGTTCATGGCTGAGACCCCCCCTAATGAAAGATGGATTAGCAGAAGGAAAGCAAACAGAAATTTAATAACCTGTGTACTTCCTGTATACATCACATGTTATTTTTCATCAAGGTTCTGCAAGCTTCTTTGTATATGAAGGTATGCAATATCTGAATCTAAAATTGACATTAATTTGTAAATGATAAGGTTAATTCTCATTATTTTTGCAACATTTCATTTCCCAACAATTCTCAGACATGCTTATTTTGAAATAAATCTTATATATTTTTTGGTTTTTAAAAATAAATGCATACTCTGTATTATATATAAAAATAAGCACTGTGCTATTACATTATTTAGAACAGCAGAATGCATTTATGAAACACGAGAAAACTAAAATGTGCCCTTTCAAACAAAATGACATCTTTAGGTAATCTAGAATAGAATTAATTATGTAGCTTGTAGCACTTCTTCTACCCAATAGATGCCATCAATGTTCACAACTAATCACTGGAAAGACAGAAAAACAATTTAGGTGTTTCCTTTTTTTCCCTTTTAATTGATATCTTAAAAACTATAGTGTAAAAAGAAACAGCAGGATTATTTTTCATTAAGTAACAAATGAGTGGGGATTACTTACCCATATTGACTGGTGAATAATGAAAGAAAAAAAAAGCTGATTACTAAATACTTTATTTTGCCAGAAACTGTTTTGACATAATGGAGACATAGTCATTTACACCACACAATAAAAATTTTGACAATTAACATAACATGTAGCAGTAATTAGAAACATTTTATGATTCATTTTTGAGAGACACATATTTGGTTTATCAATATATAATTGAATTATGCATGTATTCACACCCTTCTCTCATTGAAAGTTATTTTTGTAATTTTATTTTCTCGTTTATTGAATTGATTTACATGGAGTATTTAGTAACTCTGAATGACATACTATATACTTTATTTTTATAATGAACAACTTTGTTAAACATGTAAACAGTTGGAAAAATTATTTGGGAATATATTCTAAAGAATATTTTTAGGGTGGTCATTTAATTATTATTCCTAAGATCCTAGATTCTTAGCACAACCTGTTCTTAAATTTTTTATTTCCTTAAAACTAAGAGGATATTGGTTAAATGTATATCCCTAAGGTGCTCTTTGATATAGCTCTTTGATATATAATGAAAATTAACTTCAAAAACTATTCTCTTGTATACTTCTGCTAAACAAATTATCCAGAATCTTAAGGTTATGAGAAGGCTTTCTATTTGTGTGTGTGTGTGTATGTGTGTGTGTGTGTGTGTGTGTGTTTGAGGGGTGGGGGAAGAGATAGAGGAAGAGAGAGAATCTTAAGCAGGCTCCACACCCAGCAAGGAGTCCAGTGCAGGGCTTGATCTCATCACCATGAGATCATGATCATGAGATCATGCATGACCTGAGCTGATATTAAGAGTCCCATGCTTAACCAACTGAGCCACCCAGGTGCCCCAAGCCTTTCTATTGTTTTTAAGCTGAAGAGTTGCAAATGAAACTATTATAACATCTGGAGAGAAAATATTCATAGTTCACATAGGTGTTTCTTAAAGTCATAACTGCAGACTCTAGTTTCACTTGTCCAATGGAGTAATGCATTGATGACATTTCTAAATATATATTTAATCCTATGCCAAATTAAATAGGAAACTAATCTTAAGATTTGCTTACATTGTTATGTTTTAGACGATACCCTTTCATATAGAAATAAAAATATTCCATGCACAATGTAAAGACTTAATATGTGGGAGCTTCCCTTCTGGGATGGTAGAACATATAATTTTCACTGTCTTTCTACTGAATATAAGTAAGAACCCTGCACATTATGTATATATTAAACATAAGATTTTGGAAAGCATTCTTTGGAAAATATTCTCTTAAATATTTGTCTCAGAAAGCAGTGAGTTTTAAAAAAAATTGTGTAGTTTATTGATTGGTGCTTTTAAAAGAATTAAGCCTTTCAAAAAACAATTAAGGCTTTCTAAATCTTAAGGTTATTTATAAAGTGTAATAAAATATAGAGTGGCAGGCCTGAGCAAAACATTGGGAGCGTTAAGACCAGCCTAGATTCTCATGGCTCATGTTGTAGGGCATATGGGTCTGCTCTACCTTAGAGACCAGTTCTCCTACAGGGAAATAGCATAGTTCCCTTGTAGGATGAATTAGGGGTAGAGGATTAAGTACTCCTTCTGACAGCACTGAAAAGAAAGCCCTTTTATTACCCATGATTATAAAATCATATATAAAGTTTTAAGATAGAGGTGTAATGGTTGGTATAAAATGCAATGAACCTGGTCCTGTGTAAGAACTGTCTGCTTTTACACCGCCACTCCCCCTTCACACTAGCATCCTATTTTCAAGATACCTTATGAAACCAAGATTTAATGTTTTGAGGAAGAGAGTGCCACAGACTGCCATTTCTGCCATTTCACAGACTTAGTCACAGAGGGAATAATTTCCTTCCAAGATCTTAAAACCATATTTATTCGTGCTCCTAGAATAATAGGGTTTCTCAAGGAACTTTGAAGAATATACTGCTTTGAAAGACAATTATAGAATGTACTACATATTTTAAATATTAAGCTGATAGCTAATAATAACCTTCAAGCTTTTACCATTAATTTTAAATTGTCTATTAGAAAAGAAATGCATACTCAGCATTAGGAGGACATCGCAACCTTGTTTACACATATTTCAAGGTAATATGGAAAAGTCCACTCACACTCTCTTTATGGTCAGTTAAGAGAAATGCCATAGTGGATACGATGATAGGGAAAGAGAATACAAATTTAAAAGTGATAAAATCCTCTATGCTAATCACAAACAATACCTCCTATTAAATATTTTTTTCTACATGTAATTCTTAGAAATTGTAAACCAGTCTTGGATGCAATGGTGATAAAGCTGTCAGGGACCCTTCTATTTAGAAACTTAGTAAAGGTTATTTAATTCTAGTACACTTTAAGTTCACATGCATAGTAGTTTTGTAGTCTTAATTTTGGAGCAATGTAAATTATTCCTTTTTTACATAATACAAATTATTATTTTTTAATTTCCAGAAAATATATAGAAGCAAAATCAGTAACTATAGCAATTGGTTTAATAGGACAGCATGTGGAACTAAAAAAATTGATTAATTATACTGTTCCTATAGTTACATTTTCTCCCTATCTTATTTCTTAATATCAAAAATAGAAAAGCATATAAGGGCATCTGGGTAGCTCATTGGTTAAGCATACAACTCTGGATATCGGCTCAGGTTATGCTCTCACAGTTCGTGAGATTGAGTTCCGCATGGGGCTCCACACTGACCATATCAATTCTGCTTGGGATTCTCTCTCTCTTCCCCTCCTCCCCCTAAAAATAAACAAACATTAAAAAAAATAGAAAAGGATATAACAAATGCCCCTGAACTCTTGCCTTAAACAATAAAAGCTAACAAAATATTTGTATTAGATGATTACTTTTTTTTTTTAGTAACCTCTACACCCAACTTAGGGTTTGAACTCACGACCCCAAGATCGAGTCACATGGTCTTCCAACTGAGTCAGCCAGGTGCCCCTGTATTACATGATTATTAAAACTACAATTTACTCTGTTGCTCTTCCCATTTCCTTACTTCCCAACCCAAAACTGAGGTTATCATATTTTATTACAGTTAATACTTTTATATTTTTAACTAAATACATATATAACTAGGTATGATAGAATTGTTTATTGTTTATCTTGAATGGTCTACCATATTAATTGTGGAAGTTTGCATTATTGTTCCTAATGATCCACAGTGCTTCCTTTCAGTGAGTTGCACCCACTTCTGTCTCCATGTGACTTTAGTGTTTTTCTAGACTTTTCTATCTACTTCACTGAGTCAGGCTTGGCTAAATGATTTGCTCTCTCTATGCTGAAACTTCATGTGACATTGCATGTTTCTTTTCTTGCTGAGTCCCAAATCAGTGTAAGGGCTGATCCTTCAGCCAAGGTCTCAGAATAGAAGTCATGTCCTTCAGAACAGCAGCTGACCTGCAACCATTGTATGATGTGCATGAAAAATAAACTTTGTTGTTGTGACACTGAGTTATCTCAGCATAATGTGGGGAAGGGTGACTAATGCACCTATCTTTTTCACTCAAGCCAGTTTTGTTCATATATATAGCTTTATATAGTTCATGGCTGGCAAAGGGAGGCCCACATACAAATCTGGTTTCTGCAGCTTTTTCTGTTTTTTTACATTTTAAAGTATTTGGGGAGGGGCGCCTGGGTGGCTCAGTCAGTTACACATCCAACTCTTGATTTCAGCTCAGGTCATGATCTCACGTTATATGAATTCAAGCCCCATATCGGGCTTTGCACTGATAGCATACGGAGTCTTCTTGGAGTTCTCTCTCTCTCTCTCTTTCTCTCTCTCTCTCTCTCTCCCCACCCCCCCACCCCCCGCTTGCTTGTGCGCTCTCTCCCTCACTCTCAATATAAATAAATAAACTTTAAAAATAAAGTATTTGAGGGAAAAAGGAAAAGAAAATGATGTCTCTTTACATATGAAAATTAAGTGGAGTTTGAATTTAAATGTTCATCATAGTTTTATTGGAATACAGCTGCACTCATTAATTTATGTATTGTCTATGGATGCTTTCACGCTGCAGTGAGAGTTCAATAGTTGTGGGAGTAAAGGCTAGGATGTGTCTTCATGCCCTTCAAACACAGCCTTTCTAATATGTACGTCTTTACTTTAACTAGACCTTCCTCACCATGCCTACTGGCTACGAACATTTTAAAATTTTCCTTCAGTGTCCGGACACACTGGACAAACCCCTGGGGAATGGAGCCTGGGGAGAGCTGTCCCTGGCTTTCTTCTCTTTGCTTTGTTTCTTCTGAAAGAGTCCTCTCTGCCTCATGGTGGTTCTGCTGGCCACACCTTTGCTGTATGCCCTCTGCTTCCTCCCAGTCCAGCCCAAGTCTAGTACACGATTGTATTCAAGTATCATTATTATTATTCTATTTTGTATTTGGTTAATTAAAGAACTGTGGAAATTTGTTCAATTTTATGTAAGTGCCTACTAGCATAGTTGATTTTGTCTCTTGGGCTGCAAAACCTAAAATATTTATTATCTATTTTTCAAGAAAAAAATTGCCCATTCCAGATCTAGTTCATTCAACTTTAACCCCTATATGTTTTTCCATTGTGTAAATATGCCTCCAGATAGTTATCTTTTTTTCTGTTGGTGAAGTTTTTGTTTGTTTGTTTGTTTTTTGTTTTTTGTTTTGCTTTGCTTTTTAAAATAATGCAATAATGATGGGGAGCCTGGGTGGCTCAGTCGGTTAAGCGACCACTTGGGCTCAGATCATGATCTCATGGTTCGTGAGTTGGAGCCCCCCATGAGGCTCTCTGTTATCAATGTGGAACCTGCTTCCAATCCTCTGTCCCCTTCTCTCTCTGCTGCTGCCCTGTGTGTGCATGTGCTCTCTCTCTTTCAAAAATAAACATTAAAAATTTTAAAATAATGCAATAATGAATATTTTTACTATGTCTCTTGGTACACGGCATATCTTTTACTCTTTATATGTCAATTAAAAAAAGAAAAAGAATTATAGAAGTCACTATAGTAGGACTATTTTATGTTACATTTTGCCAGGTGAAGTTGAAATTGTCCTTTTGACAAATATATACAATATATTTATTTTTATAAAAAAATATATGTGTACCTATGTACTCATTTGAAAAAAGCAACTCAATACTGAATTTGTTCTAGTAGCCTTTAATTATTATTAATAAATTATACAATTATAATGTGACTTTGCCACTTAATTCTTCTTACATATTATACCATAAAGCAATTTTGAAAATATTTTGTTTCCTCTCTTGTCTTAGAAATGTATACAGTCATTAAAATTAAACTTTGAGGGCGCCTGGGTGGCTCAGTTGGTTAAGCGGCTGACTTCGGCTCAGGTCATGATCTCGTGGTCCGTGAGTTCGAACCCCACATCGGGCTCTGTGCTGACAGCTCAGAGCCTGGAGCCTGCTTCGGATTCTGTGTCTCCCTCTCTCTGACCCTCCCCCGTTCATCCTCTGTCTCTCCCTGTCTCAAAAATAAATAAACGTTAAAAAAAATTTTATAAAAAAAAATTAAACTTTGGTAAAAAAAATTAACAAATGTTTTAATATATTTAAAACATGGTATTTGTTATACTTCTAAATAAGTTATTGGTGCAAGAAACTTTATTTTTTATACTATCTTGATTTATACTTGTAAATTGAGGAAGAGAATAACATCTAGGCTGAGGATACTTTTTTTTCCCTCGATGGCTCTAATTATTTCAGAAATAGAAAAACGTAGTTAGAAATCACTCCCTAAAGGAAAAAAAAGAATAAGGAAAAAAATATTCAAAGGAAATTAAGGATTAAAAAAATTGGAGCATATACACACGCATGTGCACGCACACTCATAGAGGCTCATAAACTTTATTAAAGCAATTTTGAAGTCCTGAGATTAATATTCTTAGTCATTGGGATCCAAAATATGGAAATAAATACCTGACAAAAATGTTGGAATAGAATTTTGTAATTTGTTTTTGAATCTGAATGGTAGATATGACAGCATTTCTAAAAATTGGGGCAAGCTAGCCAGCATTTTTCTAAAGAAAGAGTCAGAACTTTTCTATAAGTCAAGAGATATAACTTCACTATCTGTAATACTGATATTCAAAAGAGAAGATGGTTCTATTTTATTGATGTAAATTACATGAAATGCAAGGAATCTCAAAACTTTACATTCTTCCACAGAATAATCTAATAGCCCCAAATCTAGGACAGGCCTCAGCAAAATCTTTCAGCAAACAAAGGTCCAGATACTGAATATTTTAGGCTCTGCAGGCCAAGAGGCAAAGTTGATGATGTTATGTATATCTATCTCTGTCACAACTATTCAGCTCTTCCACTGAAGTGTGATGACACAGAAAATACAGAAAAGAATGACTGTGGCTATGTTCTAATGAGATTTTATTTATGAGCATGAAAGTGTGATTATTCTTCTTTGGATTCTTTTCAACCATTTACAAATGTAGAAATGTAAGAATGAGCATTCTTTGCTCACGTGCTCTGTATTCACAATGGGGAAGGGCTGGATTTGGCATGGGGGCTGTATTTTGCCAACTCCTGCTTAAAGACCTGAACCAATGAGTCATCCTGCAATGTGGATAAAAGTAAGAACCATAAGATTAAGTATTGATTATTCCAAAAATTTGTGGATGATACAGTCTAAGCCTGAGCCCAAGACTGCTGTTTCCTCACATGTGTACCCAAGACGCATGGCTCTACATGTAAGTTTCTCAAACATGGACATTTACTCCTAACTTCCAGACAGCTGTTTGCAAACCATCTCAGTCTAGCTGCCATATGAGAAAAGTATGCATTCACCTCCAGCAAGTCAAAATTTCAATTCAAGGAAACAATCTGTTAGGATTTTCTGAAACAGCAGTCATATTTCAAATTTATTCAGTCTGTTATGTCTGTCTTCCTAATGGATACTATAAACAAGGCCATTCTCTTTTTTTAAGTTTATTTATTTATTTTGAAAGAGAGAGAGAGACAGACAGATAGACAGAGAGAGAGAATCCCAGCCAGGCTCCACACTGTCAGTGCAGAGGCCGACATGAGACTCGAACTCGCGAACCATGAGATCATGACCTGAGCCAAACCAAGAGTTGGGCACTTAACCAACTGAGCCACCGAGGTGTCCCAAGGCCACTCTCTTTTATTTTACTTTTGGTATGTGGTAGATTGAATGGTGGCTCCCAAAGAAATATGTCCACATCCTGTCACATTCCTGAAACCTGTACATGTAAAATTATTTGGAAAAAGAATATTTGTAAATAAAATAAGGATGTTGACATGAAGAGAGAACCCTGGAATATACAGGTGGTCCTTATATCCATTGACAAATATCTTTACAAGTCTTTTGACAGAAGACCATGTGAAGATAGAGGCAGAGATCAGAGAGATGCAGCCACAAGTCAAGGAATGGGAATAACCACCAGATGCTGGAAGAAAATGGCTTCTTCCCTGGAATCTTTGGAGGGAAAAGGGCCCTGTCAACAGCTTGATTTAGGATTTCTGGCTTCCAGAACCAAAGGAATAAAGTTCTGTTGTGTTAAGCCATCACGTTTGTGGTAATTTGTTATGGCAGCCACAGTAATCTAATACAACTTCATTTATTTCATAAATAGTAATAAAGAATATTAGATTCCATAACCCTAAAATACCATCTCTGATGAAATTAAAGGGAAGTTAATGTAACACTTGTAAACCAGCCAATGAAATATAGTTAAAGACATTTCAAAGGGGTACAGTTGAACCATGTTAAAAAACAAACAAACAAACAAAGAAACCCCACAGCTTTTGACATCAGCCACTCTTCTGAATTTAAGAGGAAACAAGAAAATTCCTAAAATACCAAACCAGGAAGGTTTATCAACTTCTTAAAATTGACAGAATAAGTTGTATCTTCCATATTTAAATGTAAACTTTTTGAGAGAAGATTCTGTAATGTATTCTTTTTCTAATATCCACAACACTTCCATATACCAGAAGTTCATTTTATGCTTGGAATCAATGGATGAATCTCGGGAGCCACCTTGATATGATACTTTTATTACTACTGGCTTTTGCTTAAGGTATGTATGCATTACAGTGACTACCTTGTCTGAGACCTTTCCAAACCTTTTTCTTTGGACCAGAAGTGACACCCTGAGTTTGTAGAATATATGCAAAATTGACCTTGGAGCCTAAAATAGACTTAAAAATGGAGATATGCTGCTAATTATCCCAAAGGCCGTAAGAGCTTTCTATGAGAGTTTCTATTTAAATCACCAAAATACTTTCAAAATTCTCTCAAATATTTGCTCTATTTTAGAAACTGCTAATAAATTTGAGCCAAATTTTAGGGGCTTTCAATGAATCAAGAACTTAACCTCAGGTATAGTTTTAATTTTAATAACTCTCTTTTCTGTTATACACTAAAAGAAATAACAACTGCCTCTTTTCATTACTACTGTTGCTGTTATTTATGAATTAATTGTGAAATATTAAAACAGTGGCCAGAGACTTTTTAATATTATTTTTCAGAGGAAAAGAATCCTTGCACTGACCGTTGATAAGCCTAATTTGGCCCATGCAACGATTATGAAAACAGTAAGGTATTTCTTTAATACCAATATAAATATTACTAATTGATTTTATAGTTAGATGAAATAGATTAATATTACTTTGTATGCTCTTAATTTTACAATGGCCATATTTTTCAAGTTTTGTTTTTAGTTATAAAAAAGGTATTTGCCAATGTACCCCATTTTTCCAGGGAAAAGAAAGAAATTTATTTGAGGAAATATTTCTTCCTTGAAAATTAAGATATACTTAATTCATCCATAAGCCAAATTCTAGACAAGAAAAGAATTCTAAATAATGGGTCTAAAAATGTTACCATGAATGAACTTGCTTATATTCTTCTCTCTCCCACCCTCCCTACCTCCCTCCAACCCCTTTCTCTCACTTAATCTGTGTTATTTATTTATTTATTTTGAGATAGAGAGAGAGAGGACATGTGCTCATGCACAAGCAAAGGAGGAGAGAGGGAGAGAGAGAGACTCCCAAGCAGGCTTTGTGCTGTCAGTGCAGAGCCCGCCTGGGCTCAATCTCATGAACCAAGAGATCATGACCTGAGCTGAAATCAAGAGTCAGACCTTACCTGACTGAGCCACCCAGGTGCTCCCCCTTTCTCTAATTTAGATAAAGAAAAAGGGTGCCTGGATGGCTTAGTTGGTTGAGTGTCTGACTTCAGCTCAGATCATGATCCTGTGTTTCGGTTCATGAGTTTGAGCCTGGCTTAGGGTTTTGTGCTGACAGTGCAGAGCCTGCTTCAGATTCCCTGTCTCCCTCTCTCTCTGCCTTTCCCCTGCGTGCACCGGTGTGCTCTCTCTCTCTCAAAAATAAAGAAACATTAAAAGAATTTAGAAAAAGAAAAAAAAATCTTTTCTCTGGACAACAAACCGATAAATTGAATACTAAATGGAAAAAAAATGTGATAAAGTGAAGTTGTTCCTTAATAAAACAACTTTTCATTTTAATGCACTGTGTCTATATAGAAGAGAATTTTCAAATTTTCTAAAATTTAGCAAGATACTTCACTCTGGAAAAGAGAAGCAATAACTTGCATGATAGGGATAGATAGCATTGCTAATAGATCTACTTGAACAAAACAATTGCCTTGAAATCTGAGATTTTAGACTGGCTTTCCTCTTTCCATTAGCTGAAATGCAATTCTCAAAATAAATAATAGTGACATATTACTGTGCAGATACAACCCTATGATCATTTAGTGTTTGTTGATTGCTGTTGAATAGTTGTGTTATTTGAGAGTGCATTTAGAGGCATACTGAGAGATATTGCAGGTTCTGTTCCAGATCACTGCAATAAAGCATATATTGCAGTAAAGTAAGTCAAATACATGTTTGGGAGGTCCCAGTGCATGTAAAAGTTATGCTTACATTATGCTGTAGTGTGTTAAGTGTGTAATAGCATCATGCATAATAAAGCGTACATCCCATTACTTAAAAACACTTGATTGCTAAAAAGTGCTGTCATCTGAGCTTTCAGTGAGTTGCAATCTTTTTGCAACTCACTGTTTATCTCAATGTTGATGGCTGCTGACTGATCAGGAGGGTGGTTGCTGAAGGGTGGGGTGGCTGTGGCAATTTTTCAAAATAACAATGAAGTTTGTAGCATCAATTAACTTGTCCTTTCACAGATGATTTCTCTGGAACATGCAGTGCTGCTTGGTGACATTTTACTCACAGTAGAACTTCTTTCAAAATTGGAGTCAGTCCTCTCTAACCCTGCCACTGCTTTATCAACTACGTTTATGTAATATTCTCAATCATTGTCAATTGAACAATCTTCACAGTATCTTCATCAGGAGCAGATTTCATTGAAAAAAAAACACTTTATCACTCATCGATAGGAAGCAATTCCTCATCCATTTATGTTTTATCATGAGATTGCAACAATTCAGTCACATCTTCAGGCTCCATTTCTAACTGCGGTTCTCTTGCTATTTCCACATCTGCAGTTACTTCCTCCACTAAGGTCTTAAACCTCTCAGAGTTATCCGTGAGGGCTGGAATCAACTTCTTCCAAGCTGCTGTTAGTGCTGGGGCACCTGGGTGGCTCAGTTGGTTAAGCATCTGACTCTTGATTTTGGCTCAGGTCATGATCTTGTGGTTCTTTGCTGCCTCATTGGGCTGACAGCATGGAGCCTGCTTGGGATTCTCTCCCTCTGTCTCCTCCCTTCCCCTGCTTGCATGCTCTCTCTCTCTCAAAATAAATAAAGTTTAAAAATATATTGATATTTTGACCTCTTCCCATGAATCACCAATGTTCCTAATGATTTCTAGAATTCTTCCAGAAGGTTTTCAAATTACTTTTCCCAGATCCATCAGACAAATCAATCTCTATGATAGCTATAGCCTTATAAAATGTATTTTTTAAATGATAATACTTAAAAGTTGAAATTACTTCTTGCTCCATGGGTGCAGAATGGATGTTGCATTCCAGGTGTGAAAATAACACTAATCTCCATCAGAACTCTTGGGTTGCCAAGTATATTGTCAATGAGCAATCATATTTTAAAGGGAATTTTTTTTTACCTGAGAAATAGGCATCAACAGTGGGCTTAAACTATTTAGTAAACCATGTTGTAAACACAGATACGCCATCTATGTTTTGTTTCATTTATAAAGCACAGAGGAGATTTAACTTAGTCTGTAAGTTCCTTAGGATTCCTAGAATGGTAAATGAACATTGGCTTCCACCTAAAATAACCAGCTGAATTAACCCCCTAACAAGACAGTCAGACTGTCTTTTGAAAATGTGAAACCAAGTATTGACCTTTCCTCTCTAGCTATAAAAGTCCTAGATGGCAACTTCTTTTAATAGGACGCTTTTTTGTCTACATTGAAACTCTGTTGTTTAGTTACCGTCTTCATTAATGATGATCTGAGATAGATATCCTGGATGAATTGTTGTAGTTTCTACATCAGCAATCTCTGCTTTATCTTGCACTTTTATGTTATTGAGATGGCTTCTTTCTTAAATCTCATGAACCAACCTCTGTTAGCTTCATCTTTTCTTCTGTAATTTTCTCACCTCTCTCAACCTTCATAGAATTGAACACAGGGTCTTGTTCTGGATTAGGCTTTGGCTTAAGAGAATGTTGTGGTTCGTTTGATCTTCTATCCATACCACGAAAACTTTCTCCATATCAGCAATAAGGCTGTTTCACTTTCTTATCATTCATGTGCTCAGTGGAGTAGCACTTTTAATTTCCTTTGAGAAGGTTTCTTTTCATTCACAACTTGGCTATCTCATTGGAAGAAGCCTACCTTTTCGCCTGTCTCAGCTTTTGACAAGCCTTCCTCACTAGGCTTAATCATCTGTATCTGTTGATTTGAAGTGAGAGATGTGTGATTCTTCCTTTCATTTGAGTACTTTGAGGCCATCGCAGGGTTTTTAATTGGCCTAATCTCAATATTGTTATGTCCCAGGGAATAGGGAGGCCTGAGGACAGGGAAAGACATGGAATGGCCAGTGGTGGAGCCATCACAACACAATATTTTGTGATTAAGTTTTCTATCTTATATGGGTACAGTTTGTGGTGCCCCAAAATACTTATAGTAGTGACATCGAAGATCACTGATCACAGGCCACCATAACAAATATTATAACAATGAGAAAGTTTGAAAAATTATGACAGTTACCAAAATGTGACACATACACATGAAGTGAGCAAACGCTGTTGGGAAAATGGTGCCATTAGACTAGTTCAATATGCGGTTGCCACAATCCTTCAATTTGTAAAAAAAACACAATATCTATGAAATGCAATAAATCGAAGTGCAATAAAATGATATAGGCCCAGACTAGATGTATCTGATCTGAATGGAGAGGCAGTTTTACTTCTGTACTCAAATTATATAGTGTATAATTCCTTCTGCCACATTACATAGTTCTGCTTGAGACATGTGAGCCTACGATGTCTAACCACAAGTTCATGTGAATATTTGAACCCAAGTTCTACAGTTGCCACTGGGGTATGTAGAATGTATGTTATACTCAGATCCTTGGAGACAAACTGTGTAAATGGGATGCTGAAAATACCTAGACTGTAGTAACTTGATCATTGTTGTGGAAGGAATATGATCTCTGATGAAAAAGCAAAAGTCTCAGAAACACATAACCCCAAAATGGCCAACGTTGAGGTGGAGTTTTTTGAGGAAATAATAATTTACTTGAATTTCCAAAATATATTTAAATGGTAGGCAGCTTATGTGCCTAGGTAGTGGTCAAAAAATGTCAACCATTAATCAGCTTCATGATTTTGGGGTAATTCCTATCTTTTCTAGATCTTCTCTTTTATGGATTGTTTGAACTTTGAGGTAAATGTTTTATAGATTCCTTCTGAATCTAATAGTCAGTGACTTCATAGGAAGAATGTTGTATCCCTGGCTGCAGCTTCTGCATCAGCACTTTCTGCTTTGTCTTATACTTTTATGTTACTGAGATGGCTTCTTTCCTAAATCTCATGAACCAGCCTCTGTTAGCTTCAAACTTTTCTTCTGGAGCCTTCAGAAGCTAACATCTATAATCAATCCACATTGAAATTATGTTTGAAAAACTTATTTTTCTCAACTCTGTTCAAATTAATACCACATTAATTTAGAGGACGAAGGTGACAGACTGGAGAATAGAGACAGAGTATCAATGATACTTATGTAATAGTGCCAACAATAACAAGTAAAGCTAAGACCCACAAACCCATATGGAAAAAAAGAGCAGTATAACATTCATTTCTAAATCTTTTCTCATAAGCTGGCAGGATGCCATTGCTTTGGGTGGAAGGATAAATAATTACCTGCTAGGGAAGGTCAGGCACATCATTGCTAGCAGTTGTGTTTGAATTAGGCCACTTCCTTAGAATTCAAAGTACTAATAATTTTTTTAATGTTTATTCATTTTTGAGAGACAGAGACAGAGCGTGAGCAAAGGAGGGGCAGAGAGAGAGGGAGACACAAGATCTGAAACAAGCTCCAATCTCTGAGCTGTCAACACAGAGCCCGACACAGGGCTCAAACCCACAGACTGAAAGATCATGACCTGAGCCAAAGTCAGACGCCTAACTGACTGAGCCACCCAGGTGCTCCAAAGTACTAACAATTTTTAAACCTTTTCCATATGCCAGGCAAATGAGAGTAACTAACGATAGGAAGAAAAAATACTTTCTTTCCATCTACAGAGTTGTCAACTCCAGGTTGAGTTATACAAATGTCCAACTTGGAGGTCATATAATATCAAATACAAGCAGTTCCACATGTCTCATAGCTATGTATTTATTACATGCACACATGAATGCACACATACATACAGAATTTAACCATTGAGACATTAGTCTTTTTTTAATGTTAATTTATTTATTTTGAGAAAAAGAGGGCATGTGGATGTGTGTGCGCACGAGCCGTGAAGGGGCAGAGAGAGAGGGAGAGAGACAATCCCAAGAAGGCTCTGTGCTGTCAGCGTAGTGCCTGTCGTGGGGCTCCATTTCAGGAACCGAACCCTGAGATCATGACCTGAGCCAGAATCAAGTCGGCCGCTTAATCTACTGAGTCACCCAGGCGCCCTAGAGACATTAGTAGTTTCTAATTATTCCTTGGACAACAAAATATAATCTCAGGGTCAGAACTCTGTACTGAAAACTGTAATTCTTTCTGGAAAAAAAGAAAAAAAATCTTTAATTCTTTTTACAAAGGAGAAAAATAAGTCATTTTCAGAGTCAACATATATAGTTCCTGCACTTTTTATTATTAATCCCTTTAATTGTGCAATCACTTGTAGTGCATCTCATCTCATAATCTGCAGAGGTTTAGGGAGGGTGAAGCATGTGCACTCACCAGGTGTATCATCCCTTGACATATTTTCAACCATGACCAGATAAGAAGGATCCTGGTGAAACATACAAAAAGATATTAGACTTATTCTAAATATTTGTGGTAACCAATGTTTTACAAAATTACTCTTTTGAATTCCTTCAGTTTATGTAAATTTCTATAATGGCTTACCTTGATAAAGAAACTAGGGGCACCTGGGTGGCTCAGTGGGTTAATCACCCAACTCTTGATTTTGGCTCAGATCATGATCTCATGGTTTGTCAGACTGAGCCCTGTGTCATGCTCTGTGGTGACAGAACTTGCTTGGGATTATCTCTCCTTCTCCCTCTGCCCTCCCACCCACTGTCTCTCTCTCTCAAAAAAAAAAAAAAAAAAGACAAAGAAACTAAAACCATTTTAGCCCACAACTTTGAGCCTACATCACCTCCTGTATGATCTTAGAACTCTTGGCTTTTGCCTCAGACATATCACTGACTCACTATCCCCTTATCGTAGAGAAAGTCTCTCTGTCCTGGAAAGTTATAAGAATTAGGAAGACACTCATCATTCCTTAATATTGAAAGTCACATATTTTTAAAAAAAATTTTAGTCTTTATTCATTTTTTGAGAGAGAGACAGGGAGACATGCAGAGAGCAAGTGGGGGAGGGGCAGCGAGAGAGGAAGACACAGAATCCCAAGCAGGGTCAAGGCTCTGAGCTGTCAGTGCAGATCCCCATACAGGGCTGAAACCCATGAACCACGAGATCATGACCTGAGCTAAAGTCAGACACTTCACCAACTGAGTCACCCAGGCACCCAGAAAGCCACATTTTTCTTAATGAGGGAGTTGGAAGAGGGCAGTGTAGGAAGCTGGAAGGCTTATTACCTTCTCTTTATGTGAACTTTTTTGCCAGATACCAAAGCATCAAACTTTGCTGGTCTTTTTTGTACACAACTTTCTATTTGGGGAGATGTAAAGTATACACCATCTCTCCTGACTTCGAACTAGCGTCACAGTAGTAAATTCCAGGAATTAATTAGTACTTTCTGTGTGTCAGATCTTTATCAATGTTGGTTTTCCAAAGGTAATATTACTAATATCAACCTTCTGATATTTCAGCAAGATCCTACCTGTTACAAAATTATAACATAAGAGTATAAGGATTTAATTACTGATTTAAAAAAAATCTTAGATCTTGCTGTTCTATTTTCTTTTTGTATCCCATTGAGGATTAACTACTCTCTAGTGAGGTATGGTGCTATGGAAATTTGGGTCCATTTTATAATTTCTACAGAACCAGAAAACTGCCTGCCAAACCATCTAACCATTTATTTATGGATCAATACAATTGTGTAGTACAATTGTTCTAGAGTTACTAGCAAACAAGGAAAGGGTGATGAGTCTAATATTGATTGACTCATGTCACAAGCTCTCATGGAAGAAAAGAGTGCTAAAATTATACATGTGATATAAAAATAGAAGGGTCTGGAAGGAAAAAAAATCCATAAACTTTATCTTCTTTTCCCTAAAGTATTGTCCAATAACTTTCTGAAAAACAATTAGTGTCTTGGACACAAACACTAACTTACTGAGTCAAAATTAGGATAGAGATATATTTATATGGCTAAGTATTTTACTAACACTTTGTAAATGGCAAGTAGGGAGTTGTGCACAATATGTAAGTAAAGAAATAAGTGGGGAATATAGAACAAACTCTAATAGTTTTCTTTTTCTTTTCTTTTTTTTTTACATTCATGTATTTTTGAGAGGCAGAGAGACAGAGCATAAGTGGGGAGGGGCAGAGAGAGAAGGAGACAGAATCCAAAGCAGGCTCCAGGTTGAGCTGTCAGCACAGAGCCCCACACGGGGCTTGAGCTCACAAACTGTGAGATCATGACCTGAGCCGAATTTCGACGCTTAACCAACTGAGCCACAAGGTGCCCCTAAGTTTTTTTTTTTTTTTTTTTTAATCTGTTTAATGATCAAAATGACAGTCTGGCATAAAAAAAGAAACCTTCATACCTGTTTGCATCAAATCATAAGGATTATGCAAAAATTGATTTCCTTAAGCAGAAGAAATATTGATATTCATTTGGTAGCTGGACATTGTGCTTCCAGTTTGAAAACACTAATGATACAATCAGGCCTAAAGGAGACGCTGCAGGTGGGACTTGATAGATTTCTCGTTCATCTTGATTATCTTGCATAGCTCCAAAAAGCCTCAAGTTTTGCTTAGTTGAAAATGCCACACACTCCTCCCTTCCTCCAAACTTCTCGATAAGTCACAATGTGATGTGTGTAGTTTTCCAGGGTTCCACATTACCTACCCCTCCCTTCCTGAGTGGTCCCGTGCACAGATACAATACCATGACCTTATAAAAGATTATGCCACATCCTGTGATTAAAAACAGAAAAAAGAGAATTGGCCCTGACTAATGTTTTGTGCTCATTAGTAAGTCTTGCTTTTCCACGAGGAGATTGTTAATTTTGTTTTTTTTTTCTCATGTATAATGATTCACTTTTACCAGTACAACTCTTGATTTTCAACTGAAAGTAAAATTTCCCTGTAGTTCAATCAAAGCAGGGGATCTCAAATTCCCTGGAAGACAGACTTTCTAGATTTGATCTCTGCAGCAGTAATGTGCAGAGTAAAAATATCATATTTCTAGCACACAAATGGCGATTTCACTAATTATTTAAATCCAACCTCCAGTTGGCATACACCAGTATGCTCTGGAGATTCTGCTCCAACTTATTATTTGCAAACTATGCTCTCTTATGCCAGATAAAATTTGAAATGTCTCCATCAATTTGAATTCAAATAAAGGATATCACTTTCTTTCTCTGATAAATATATTTTTATCACATTAGTATTTAAATATGGATTTAGTCTCTTAGCAAGATGGGATGTGTGATAAAATGGAAGGGAAAAAAAGCAAAGATCTGGGAAGGATCTTTAGTTCCCTGAAGGAAGCAATCTCAATCTCATAGTTGGAAGCAAAAGAAAGAAGTACAAATGTACTATTAATACTCCTGAACTACTGAAATACACAAACCGAAATACTAAGAACATGTACAATATGAATACATAAGTATTTTATACCGTACACTGGAAAACTAGTTTGAATCAATATTCTAATACAGATCTAATGGTCACTTTTGCCCCCGTCTTACATCATCAGGCTTTTTTGTTTAATTCTTATTTGATGACATCAAAAAGATTTTATCTCACTACACACTGACTTTAACAAATTTCATGCAAACTTAGTAAAACTTGCACCTACTGCACAGAACGTTTAATGTTGCTCTCTCTTGAGTTGAAGCATCTAATTATAGATACAGGGTTCCCAATAAATACTCTAGGAAACTGGCCACAATACAGAGAACATTTTAAAATCTATGTATATTGCGTTATTGTCAGTGAATGCGTACGTGTGTTTGAGATGAGAGTGAAGACACGGTCTGTGAGAGGGCCTCCGTGTCAGCCTGTACAACTACTACTACTTGATATCATTAGAGTTGCTTCATCATTATACATTCATTGTTTCAACTGAGCTCCTCAATCCCTACATTAGCATAGACATGCTGATGGCATGGCATTTATGCTCCTACACGGTTGCTTAATCCTATTTCTTGACAACCAATATACCCTCTTTCAATAATGCCCCAGCTAACATTAGGGGATGTGCTAGCACATTCATAGATTTCCCTTGTTGCCCTGCCCGCTCCTTGGTCTCTGGTCAGCAGTCACCTGCACCATTTCTCCTCCCTTTCCCCTGTTCTGATGACTGCTCTCTTCCACGGTGTAACAATTTGAGTTCTGGACAACCCTCTTGTTCTTGGATGATCCTGACACTGAGTAGAGCAGCATTTCCTTGATATTTTGCCAAATAGGTGGGAAAAGTTTTAAAATGTCAACTTCTGGACCTGTTGGAAATCCAATCACTCTGTGAGGAGGAAGCCTCTCTGTTGGTTAAGAGAATGATATCTGAGTGCTGAGAGAGCTCCAGTCCCCATTATTATTGAGTCCAAGTGGCTACACCACACCCACTTCTGTTAGATATTTCAGTCTTTCCATCAATCATTTAATGCAATATATATATGTTATATATATATATATATATATATATATTGCAGTATATATATAATATTTATATATAACATATATTATATAATATATATTTGTTATATATACATTATATATATACTATATAATTATATATATATAAATTTAATAAAAATCTAATGGTCACTTTTACCCCTGTCTTACATCATCAGGCTTTTTTGTTTAATTCTCATTTGATGACATCAAAAAGATTTTATCTCACTACACCCTGACTTTAACAAATTTCCCTGATTACATATATAATATTTTGGTCCAAACTGGTCTGAATTAGATTTTAATAAATTACAAATAAACTAGCATGGCTCTTTTCAGCCAGATGCTAAATAAACTGTGTGTTGATAGGGAACAAGTATTCTTACTGTACCAAAGAGTGAAAAGGTTTTTGTTGTTGTTGTTGTTGTTGTTGTTTGTTTGGGGGCCTTACAAGAGCAATAACAAAACAAAATTAGTAAAATTGAGGCACTATAGGAAATTGCTTGAAAACTTTTAACTTTAGTTAATATAAACTGAAAAAGAAGCAATAAAAATATTCAAGTACAGACACAAAACATCTCAGGTATAGATTATCAAACATGTTTGATTAGATCATTTATTCATCTATAGAATAGGAATTGAGACATACTAAATGTGGATAATGTCCCAGACACTAAGGGTACATAATATGAGGAGATAGGATTGTTTGGAGGCAAATGAGTAAGGGTAAAAGCTGGAAAATACAACAGAAAGATATTGTATAAGTCCAAATAGAATGAATGCAGAAGTCAAGTAAAAAACACTGATGACACATTTAGGATTTAGTTTACAGAAATGCTGATGAATTAGGCATGCACGAAGTCATCAAGAGAGGGGACGTGATTTTGTTGCAGATTTTTTGTCTCTATGCCTGAATTTGCTGCAACTTCTCAAGTTCCTTTTGGCTTTCCTTCTCAACTATGTAGACTTCATGCATTATGTTTCTTTTGTTTTATTGATTTCTGTAATTGTAACTGCAGATCTGCACAAAGTTCTTTATTTCCTACAAACAACAACTTAGCCCTACTATGCATTAGGCTGTGTTGGGTAGTTAGGTTGTAAAATTAGGTAACCCTTGATGGTTAGGTTTTCAATAGGATATTGATAAATGGGAAGGTAGTCATTTAAGCAAAAACAGTGGAATGTAGTCATAGAAGAATTGTAATAAAAGAATGTTTGCATGCTATGGGGAACAGACATAGGGAAGATGGTGAGTTCCAATTAGTGTGGGGGCTGTAGAATGATCCCATGGTGGAAAACCAAGGTGAATGGTGTAAGTTTTGAAAAAGTGGAGGGAAGACGCTTCCAGATAGAAGCTCCATATGATTAAAGATTTATTGACATAGGGGCGCTTGGGTAGCTCAGTCGGTTGAGCGTCTAACTTCGGCTCAGGTCACGATCTCACGGTTCGTGAGTTTGCGCCCTGCATTAGGCTGTGTGCTGACAGTTCAGGGCCTAGAGCCTGCTTTGGATTCTGTGTCTCCCTCTCTCTCTGCTCCTCCCCTGCTCACACTCTGTCTCTCTCTCAAAAATAAATACGAATTAAAAAAAATTTTTAAATTAAAAAAAACATGTGTTGACATAAAAGGGACTGTTAGATCCAGCAAATCTCCCACAGGTCAGTGAAAATGGAGTAGGTTAAGAAAGAATGACAAGAAAGCAGGATAAAACACAAAACTAAAGTTTGTGCTTTCTCAAGTGAATAGTGAAGGCCATTAGAGCAAAATGCTTTGTCTTCATCTTCTTCATTGACCTTCTTCTTATTCCATCTATTCTTGAGTTGTTACTAGAGTTGGTAACTGTCCCAAACCTTTTATTTACTTTCTCTCAATTATTCCTTGCAACAGCACAACAGAGGATATTATTTTTCCCATTCTAAAAACAATACATTTGTGGCTGTGTAACAAGCTGAGGGCCACACAGCTAAGAAGTGGCAATGATGGGTTTAAAATCCAGGAATATTTTCCCACAACAAATTCTTGTCCACAAATTTTTTGCCCAAAAAATATCACTTCATTTAATTCACTTCTCCCTTCAATCTTTTTCCCATCCCTTTCCTACACACACTTCAAAAAGTAACCTGCACTTCCTTATTGCTTATGTTCTGTTCAATCCAATGTTGATTAAATATTTTACTCATTCTATCATTGATAAAATAACACTTACTAATAACTCATTTCGTAGCACACCTATCTATCACTGTTTGCCTCTAAACCCATTCTTTATAAAAAGTAAACCATTTGTGTTATAACATTGGTAAACTAATTACTCAAAAGGTATGTTTCATTGGATTTTCTATATTTCATTCCAGTGGTCTCTTTATATTTGTCTTCCCTACTAGACTATCTGCTCCTGAAAGAGGGAACCATGTTTATTTATTTTTTCTTAAATTTCAAGTTTTTGCTAGCATGGTGCCCAACATATCCTAAATATTCAACCAATACTCATTGGTCTAATAAAAGAGAAAAAGAAAGAATGGTATCTATCATTGCCTACATTTTGAAAAGAATCTGTATATATTCTTGAATTCACTTTTAAACCACCAGCCTATTAGTGCACTGACCCTGTTTAATTTAATTTTGTACCCCAGTCACCTGCCACAGTTGCTCAACAAACATCAGTTAAATTAAAATTAAATTAATGAAAGAAGAGATGAAGATGAATGTAATTTGCATGTTATAAATGTGACTTGAGTATTTTTATAGCAGAATCATTTTATGGGCCTGAAATCAGAGATTACTTTTAGATTGGTTACCAAACCATTTATGAAGTTGGAAAAAGCAAATCATGAAAAGTCAAGAGCTTTAGCATGACAAGAATGTGTATGTGTTCTCGTAGTATCCTGTGTAAGTGCCTGTAAATCCTATCTCTGCTTGAACTGGGAGAGACTTTGTAGTCCTTCTAATAATTAGATAGAAGAGACCCATTAAAAATATATTAGTGTGAGTCATTGACATGGAGAAAAAAATACCAAAAATACAGCAAATTAAGAAACTAGAATTCATGATCAGTGTGGAAAAGAGAAGTCCAGAAGATAAGGACATGAAACCATATATGTGTTAACATAAAATTCTAAGCAGCCCATCCTTAAAAGTCCTGCAAATATTTTGAAAAGATCAGATCAAACTCTTTGTTTGCAATTTAACCCAAAATAGAGAAATAAAATAAAATACTAAATCTCATCTATACTACCCACAGAACAATAACAAGAACAATAACCAATACACAAATCATAGATTAAAATTATATAGAACACTCTGTGTAGACAGGACAATAATGAAATAAGCCAAAAGAGGAATTTGTGTAGGAGTAGAACTTCAAACACATTCTCACAGGGGAATGTTTTTTCCCCTAGAAGAGTGATGAGTGAGTGACCAAGAGTGAATTCAGTTTTTTGTTAATTCAAAGTTTAAAAGAAGCCAAAATTTATTATATTGTTGGAGCTTACTTGGTTGTCCAAATTCAATCACACTGTAGTTTCTTCATTCTATATGGAAATGTAAGTGTGTGTGTGTGTGTGTGTGTGTGCGCGCGCGTGTGTGCGTGTGTATAAACCGAATACAGTTAATATTCTGTTTAATATGTAACAGAGAAGAGAAAATAGAACTTCCGTAAGGAAAATATAATAATGAAGGAAAGTATAGAGATTCCAATGTATATTACCACCTTTACATTTTCACAGCACAGAAAATACTATATCAAAATGACTAAATTATATTTTAAGGAAGATAATTAGAAAAAGAAGATTATTATATTTAATAATTAGTTTTCTCCACATAGACAAAAAGTTTTGGCCACAGAAAGTATCATTAACCACAAATAATAGAATGTTCTTATAATTTCTCCTGCTGAATAACTTTGTTAATTTAGCACTTTATGGATTTCATTATTGGAATCAAATATAAAGAACAGTCTCTGATATATTTATTGTGTTTTGGGGAAATGAAAGTTACTTTAAAAAAATCTCTTCAAGTAAGTTGTAGAATTTTGTAGTAATTTTAGCTACGCTATATCTCTAGTTCTTGCTGGCCTGTCACAGACCTGAAGTTAAATAAATCCCAAATGACTGGAGCCCTGCAGGCCCATCCCACAGAAACGATGGTAAGATGTATCTATTAATCATATGAGTCCAATTCTGCTTCAGGTATTATGTGGCAGGTGTATGTCAGCAGACCAAAAGCATCCGGCTGACAAGATGCCTTTTAAAATTAAAATGTATTTTTCTTTTTCTTTGAGACTGAATGCGATGTTGTAATTTATTGAATGCAAACTTGAATTCTTATCAAATAGTCAACATTTCTTTTAGTCAAACTAATTTTTACTTTTTTCCCCAAACATGATGGTAGTAACAATAATCAGTGTAAATTGAAAAGCCCTGGGGCTCTCTATTTTTTTTTTTAAATTATGTGGGTCTCCAAGATCAGCAATAGTGGTGTAGCTCCAGTTTTTAAAATAATTCATCAGAACAATATACACCAGGGGAAGTCGCTGATCTTCTTTCCCATAATAATAGTTAAGAGCTCATATATGAAGACTTTTAAACTTTGAAAGAATTTTTCCATAAATTTCTCGTCTGGACCCCAAAAAGTCCTGTAGACAGGATGGGAAGATATTATGTTTATCACTTCTACAGAAGGGAATTGGGACTTACATCAGTTAAGGGATATGCCAAGTAGTATGGTCAGCCAGTGGTAGACCATGAACTGAAACCTGCATCTTGTTTTCATGTTCCTCCCCTGCTCAGTCTGTCTCTGTCTCGGTCTCTGTCTCTCAAAAAATCAAATTAACATTAAAAAAAAATTTTAAGTACATGGAGGAAATTTTGAAGAACTGAGGTAAGAGGAAACCATGTAAGAATTGCTGTTCACAAAAGTTAGAAAATTTAGTAGGGAAATACAGAACATATATGTTTGTAGGGAGATAGCAGAGGTTCTGAAATGAATATTCCTGGTTGTATCCTTGTTCTACCACTTAGCAAATGTCTGACCCTGGGTTAGAATTCTTAGGCCTCATTTTCTTTTTTATTTTTTTTTATTTTTTTTATTTTTTATTTTTTTTTTTTAATTTTTTTTTCAACGTTTTTATTTATTTTTGGGACAGAGAGAGACAGAGCATGAACGGGAGAGGGGCAGAGAGAGAGAGAGGGAGACACAGAATCGGAAACAGGCTCCAGGCTCTGAGCCATCAGCCCAGAGCCTGACGCGGGGCTCGAACTCACGGACCGCGAGATCGTGACCTGGCTGAAGTTGGACGCTTAACCGACTGCGCCACCCAGGCGCCCCAGGCCTCATTTTCTTAATCAAATAGGGAGGAAAAAATATTACCTATATCACAGGGAGTTCTGAGGAGTCAAAGAGCTATCCCTCTCCCCCACAACACACACACTTTAGAATAGTTCCTGACATATATGATGTGCTTAAAAGATATTTATAATTATTACAGTTTTTAGTGTAATAATGCTTAGTATTTCCACATATCTTTTTATGTTCTAAAACACTTCCAGACTCACTATTTGATTTAATGTGAACGCCTAGAAAAATGGAGGTGAAGTTAGTGTTCTTCAGAGATGCGAGGAAGAGTTGATGTTAGACTATCAAGTTGAAAGTTCAGTCTAGAGGCAGAATTCCTTCCTCAAAGGCCCTCAGGTTTTCTCTTAAGACTTTAACTGATTGGATGAGGCCCACCCATATGGTGGTGGGGGGGGGTTAATCTGCTTTATTCAAAGTCTGATGATTAAAATGTTAATAAAATCTGAAACATACCTTCACAGGAACATCTATTTATTGATTGATTAATTGATTTTGAGAGAGCGAGAGGAGGTGTGTGAGTGGGGGAGGGGCAGAGAGAGAGGGAGAGAGGGAGAGAGAGAACCTAAGCAGGCTCCCTGCTGTCAGTGCAGAGCCCCATGGTAACATCTAGACTTGTGTTTGACCAAAACCACATACCATGGCCTAGCCAAGTTGACAAGTAAAATTAATCATCACATGGTATAACCAGAAATGAGGCTAGACTCTCCGCCTTCAGCTCTTATTCTTTTGCTCTTCCCTACTGCATTTCTAGAAAGCCAAATTGGTATGCAAATTTGGGCTTTCCTATCATTTCACAAAAACGCTTCTAACAAATTTTTTTTCATCTTGACAAAATTCTAAGAAATCTATCAGAGAAGGTCAACGTCATGTGGAAAGGATTTGGAAATTAAAACAGATGACACACACAAATAACTACTAGCAAGGAACTATTATTGATATGCAATTCTCATCTCAAACTTAAAATTTTTAGGGCTATTCATTCTATATTATAGACAAGGAAGTGGATTTTAGGAGAGGTATGATACATGCTCTCAAGCACACATGGTAAGTCCAAGATTCAAATGCAACAATCTGATTTCAGAGTCTAAGCTCTATTTTATATATATTTTTGAGAGAAAGAGAGAGAGATAGAGCATGAGCAGGGGACGTTGCAGAGAGAGAGGGAGACACAGAATCAGAAACAGGCTCCAGGCTCTGAGCTGTCAGCACAGAGCCCGACATGGGGCTCAAACCCACACACTGTGAGATCATGACCTGAGCTGAAGTCAGAAGCTCAACCGACTGAGCCACCCAGGCGTCCTTCCTTCATGTACTCTAATCTAAGCAGATGGACTTTTTAACAGGTCTACAGCGAAAATCATAAGCATGGAAGCAATAGAAAGACATTCCACAAGTTCCCTACAGCCTATCAAACAGGACACCTGTACTTTCTTCCCTCCTATAACCAAGCATATACTGTCAGGCCTGTATTTCCAGGCAACCCCTCCAGTATTGACAGTCCTTGGACTCTGAACTACAGTGATATTCCTTCCCTCCCCATATTCCGCATCACCACCATTTCCAGATATACAGTTTCCCTAAACAAACACATTTGCTGACATTTTCCATCTGGAAATAATAATAAAACACTCCCTTCACAGCACATACTATTCTAGCTACTGTCCAAATCCTCTTTTTCTCTTTATAGCAAAACGATTTTAAAAGTTGTTTAGGGGTGCCTGTGTGGCTCAGTCGGTTAAGCATCTGACTCTTGGTTTCAGCTAAGGTCATAATCTCATGGTTTCGTGACTTTGAGCCCCGGATCAGGCTCTGTGCACTGACCATGTGGAGACTGCTTGGGATTCACTCTCTCCCTCTCTTTCTGCCCCTACTCTGCTCACAGGGTCTCTGTCTCTCTCAAAACAAAACAAACAAAACAAAAAGTCGTTTAAATTAGCTGTCTCCACTTCTCCTTCCATGTTCCACTGAGCCCATTCCACTATGTTTTTCCCTTCATTTCCTCCCTATCCCTACTCCCCCCACTCCCCCCACCCACAGTCTTTTCTCCACACAGCATCCAGAAAGAGCCTTTTAAAATGTAACTCAGGTTGTATTACTTCTCTTCTAGAAATCCCGCACCCTTAAAGTAAAAGCCAGGATGTTAGCATGGACCACTTGGTTGGCCCACTTGTGATCTGGCTGTTTTCTTCCTCTCTCTGGCTCACTGTCCTCCAGCCATATTCACCTCCTTACTGCTTCCCAAAGCAGTATTCTGCAACCATATTCTGACCACGAGAATTTATATTTGCTGTTTACTCTGCCTTGAATCTTTTTCAGCCAGTTATTTTCATGGCTAACTCCTTTCTTTCTGCTCTCTGCTCAAAGTTGACCTCATCCAAAAGGCCTTTCTTTCCTTACCACTTATCCTAAATAGCAGTCTTCAACCCTCCCTCACAACTCCCTGTCCCCTAAACCACTTCACTTCCTCCATAGGGCTCATAACCATGGGCCAAATCATATACTTATTATTTATTTTCTTATTGTGCTTCTCATACATTTTACAAGCTCTATAAGGAGCTTGACACTTTTTGTTACTACTCGAATCCCAGTACCTAGAATGAGAAGTAGCAGCCAAGTATTTCTTGACTAGAAAAGTGGATGTATGATTCCCATAGCTTGTTCCATGATTCCTGTCAATATGCACAAATCCTGATATTCTTGTACAAATATCTCCTCCTGCTTCAAGAATATTCTACGTGCTATGTTCTCCGCCCTATCCCCGGTCCCATTGACCTTTTTCTCCTTCATGAAGTCTCCCGTGGTGAGATTCTGCATATGTCAGCTTTTTAAGGTGACAGTGAGAGTTCTTTCTCAATAGCCTCCTAACGCAGTAAAACCACTGTATTCTTTCTGTAGCCCTTGCAATCATTTTATTCACTTGTATGATTACTGTTTTTTTTTGTTTGCTTTATTTTTCTAGACGTCAAAGGCCGTGGCTTGCTCTGTAAGCACCTATAATTGCATTGATTTTTCTCTATTTTTGCTTGTGTTCAATTTCCTTGATTTTTGGTCTTAATATATATTATATATTTATATGTTAATATGTATTATTAATATGTATTACATATAATAATACATATATTACAATACGTATAAATATATACATAATGCATATATTATAATACATAATACATATATAATACAATATAATATATGTAATATATTGTATTACATATAATCAATACATATATTAATGTATACATTATTAACATTAATGTGTATATAATATGTATTATATACATTAATGCATACATATGTGTGTGTATAAATATATGTGTATATATATATATATATATATGCTTGATTTGGATTGAGTTTATTCTTCTTCTTTTAGTTTCTTAAGATGAAATCTTAGACCACTGATTTGAGAACTTTCTTCATTTCTAATATGGGAATTTACTGGTATGCGGTTTTATATTACCACCTTTTTAACCCAAAGTCCCACAAATTTTGGTATACAATTGATCCCTCAGTAACACAGGTTTGAACTGTGTGGTCCACTTATACACTGGTTTTCTTCAATAAATACAGTACAGTAATGTATTTTCTCTTCCCTATGATTTTCTTGCTAACATTTTCTTTTCTCTAGCTCACTTTATTCTAAGAACACAGTATATAATACATATACAGAAAATATGTGTTACTTGCTTGTTAATGTTATTGGTATGGCTTCCAGTCAACAGTAGGCTATTAGTACTAAATTTTTGGAAAGTCAAAAGTGATAAGTGGATTTTGTACTGCACAGGGGCTCAGTGCCTTTAATCCCCATGTTATTCAAGAGCTTCTTGTATCGTATTTTCATGTTATTTTAGTCAAACATATTTTCTAATATTTCTTGAGGATTAATCTTTTATCCATAGATTATTTAGAGATACACTGATTAATCTCTAAATGTTTTGGTTTTCTAGATATCTTTGAAAACCTAATTTCTAGTTTAATTCTGTTGTTGTCAGGTGTACTTTGTATGCATTCTTTTAATAAAGTTTGTTTTATGGCCAAGGATATTGATCTTTTGAGCAGACTCGAGTGGTGGTTTATATGGCAGTCCAGTTCAAAACAGCTGACATGTTACTAGTGACCTGTTAAGTTCACATGCAGCTCAGGGGTAAGCTTGGGACTTGGGTCAGCTCAGGTGCAGATTTAGCATATCCCATTTTCCGGTTCCTTGCTCCTTTCTCTCCAGACTCTTCAGATCACAGAGGCCTCTTTTCCTGGTGCCTTTGGATGAAAAATTGATATAACTCAAGGTTTTAGCCCCTTGCACTATTGTGTACATTCATGGAACCGATTTCCCTTTCGGAGGGAAAGAGCAAGAGAAAAATAGAAACAACAGGGATTTCCCCCAAGTGCTTCAGACCATAGGATCCTTTTTTTCTAGTTTTTCTTGCCAGACAGGATTAGGAGTCAGCATGGCTGTACTGCCATCATCCCTGAGGCAACAACAGTAAGATTTTTAACACTAGGGATTCTTTTAACACTAGGGATTCTTTTCTTTTAACACTAGGGATTTCTTATCTGTGCTGGGGCAGAGATATGAGGAAAACAAGGAATTCCTTCCTACCCTACCCTCAGTACCTCACAGAAGCCTTTGCCCGCCCCGCCCCCTGACTTCTGGTTAGAAAGAGATTGTTTCTCTCAGAGTTTTACTGCCTGAGCCTGCGAATGAGATTCTGGGATTCAGCTACCTTCAAGTCAAAGCTGAGATCTATATAGGAGAGAAAAACAGAATACTTATAGTGGTACTTATCATTTGTCGAGATTTGCCATCGCACCCCATTTTGCCTGCTATTATTCACTTTTCAGAGTCCTCCGGTAGCTTCACTATATATTTAGTGTAGAGTTTTTAGTTCTAATCAATGAAGGAAATAGCATATACTGGGCTAACTCTATCTCCACTGAGATGTGAACCCAGTGTAGAAATTTAATTGATGGAATTCTCTTGGTTCAAATATTATTCAGATTAGACCCAATAAAATCACTTAATTCTAGGGGAAAATACTATGCATAAGATGCTTCATTCTCATAATTCAGGGAGTCAAGTCTGATAAACGTAGGATTCAACAGATACCTATCGAAATTTAACGAAGAGTAAACCCATCTTAAAGGCACTGTACAAAAATTTCAATAGAGAGTATATATTTGAATTTTCAGTGCTACTAGCTGTATGACACATAATAAAATACTCCCGCCATAAATTTCCAATGTTACCATCCCGTTGCTTCCTTTGCACTCATTCTTTATCCTTTCTACTTAGGCCATTTCTGAAAGGTGCCCTCTAGCCTAATAAAACAGATTAGTCCGATATCAATAATTGGCAAATGCCACCACTTTCATACAAGAAAATAATTGTATGAATGATCATAATTATTTTAAAAATGGCAATCCAAATCATACCAAGCAAGTCTTAGGAAAATGGATACAACAGTGGAATTTAATTAAAGCAAGATCATGAGTTAGAATGAAGATAAATTAGCTGGATGTTGTAATTATAATAAATGGTAGAATTATACCTAGGGAGTTTAGAAAAGAGTTTGAAGTGAGATTCAGAGGTTGTATAATGAGAAAGATCAAATGAAGGAGGGACAGAGTAAGAGACAGCAGCAATATTATTATGATAATTAATTTGCTTTTACAAAATACAAGACAATAGAGGTAAACAAATACTTTTCTTGGATATGTATGATTGATACCTGAATCCATGGGTGCAAAATTATGAATAAAAAAATACAATATATCTCTAAACACTTTGTCGTATGCTCTTGGGTATACATTTAAGAAACTACAAAACACATTAAGGATTACAAGCATAAAGCCATAGCAAACTGCATAGTATAACGGAGATCTAAAATAAATGCTTTCCTCTCCCAAGGCATCTAAAAAAACTCACATTGGTATATTCAAACTTCTCTGTTACATATTGTCTTCAATCTCAGGATTGAACACACACACACACACATATTTCTAATATATATGATTTTTATGAATTATTTACTTATATATATATCTTATTATTTTAAAATTCTTTTATATCTTTATAAAAACTTGGCACTCCTATAAGTTAGCAGCAAAAGTATTATTAAAATGAATGTTTTACAAATGAACTTTGTTATACTGAGAAACATCACCACTTAAATCTTCAATAAAATATATATCTCAGATTAAAAATGTATGACAGAAATTCACTTTTTTATCTGAATTGAACATACATTTAAGTTCAATTTTTAAAAATGCCTATTTCAAAGTGAGAGTTAAATCCCATACATAATTTAATGACAGTTTTAATTATATTCCTCTCAATATTTTCGCTCTCATTGAAGCTGTTCTTCATCATCATCATCATCATCATGAGCTTATTTTGTATGTATACTATTTTCCAGGGTCTTTGATAAACACATCTTTCTCATTTAAGAATGGAAACATGATGAGGGGCGCCTGGGTGGCGCAGTCGGTTAAGCGTCCGACTTCAGCCAGGTCACGATCTCGCGGTCCGGGAGTTCGAGCCCCGCGTCGGGCTCTGGGCTGATGGCTCAGAGCCTGGAGCTGTTTCCGATTCTGTGTCTCCCTCTTTCTCTGCCCCTTCCCCGTTCATGCTCTGTCTCTCTCCGTCCCAAAAATAAATAAACGTTGAAAAAAAATTAAAAAAAAAAAGAATGGAAACATGATGAAATGATTTCCCCATTTCACAAATCAGAAACTGGAGCTTAGAAGAAATGTACTTTTCCCCCATGTTCTGCAGCTTGTATGTGACTTCCCGGAATACAGCTAAGCCACATCAGACACAGAGCCTAAACTCCTAAATAATAAGCTCTAATCTTTTCAACTAGGAGTCTCCTTTTTTTTTTTTTTTTTTTTGTCTTTTCTGGACTGCTTATGTGAAACATCGCTATAAATGTGGAATGGCTTTGTAAATAAGGCATATGTTCCGAGTAAATGTGAAATCATTAGTCTAAATAAAATGACACTTAGGATTTTAGAGCATGTGAACCTATTAGTTTGTCTTAGTTATTTCCATTTCTTTCAATATAACATGTCTGTGCCCATTCATTATTACTGGCAAGATCTACAGAGTGCTTGAGTCACTGCTTTCAGCATACATTTAATAGGGGTTTACAGGAAATACCAAGTAACTATATAGTGAGTAACTGTTTTTCACCTTGAACAAAAGTGAATTGGAACTCTTCCTACCATAGTATTTTTAAAACATCCCTCTTAGGCTAATAAATAAGTGAAATAATTTGTAAACACTTAGCTATTAAACAAAGGTATCCTATATGTGTTGTCAAACAATAACATCAAATTGATGTCTTCATTAGTGTTAGCTACGAAAAGCTATACCTCTGTAGGCTTGATATACTTGATTACCTGTTGAAAAGAGACAGAATGGACTTATTGTCTATGTACCGATATAGAAATATCTTTAAGATATTTTTATTAAGTGAAAAAAAACTAGGCAAGTAAGAAGATCTATAGTTTCTAGTTGTGCGTAACAAAGGTTAATGTATAAAATCTGTAACATAAATTTGCTCTTATCTGCAAAAGACCACTGAAAGTATCAGTAAGAAAACAATAGAAGTGGTTGTCCATAGGGTGTAAAAGGGGTTAAGGTTTGGACATGTCTCCTCAATGTGTCCTCCTAATTAAGCAGTTTCACTAAATAAACACTTTTAGCTTTAGGTCTTGCTATAAATTACAAATCTCCAGTTATTTTTACTTACCTAATGAATCATTAAAAGCAGTAACTCTGAGTAATTTTGTTAAATCTATATTAATCTTCTTAAACATAATATCATGCAAAGTCACATTTCCCAAAAATGAGAGGATAGAGTCATAGGTTAAGCAACAGAAAAAGTAAAAACTATTAAGCAGCGCTTGCTTAATCTTTCAAAAGTTATAATTATGACACAGAATATAGAAACAGCTCCTATGAAATAATCAAATTCGATAAATGATGCCCGGAAATGCATGTATATGTTTAAGGCTTCAGTGTACAAAGTATTCAATATCTATAGACTGACTATATGAGAGCCGCGACTGTGCTTCCCAAATTCCTGTCTTAGAAGTGCCAGTCCACGATGAAGTTTCCACCAAAGCCAGAGAAACAAGGGTGATGATACATAGAAAGTGTTTTAAAAAAATTATATCATTATGATTTGAAACATTGTGACTAATATTGAAATTGCTACTTCTAATTTTCTTTGATATTTATTTTATGACATATTGGTAACAAATCACTTTTGTTTTTGCTTTTAATGTATAAACCCGGAAAAAATGCCACTTCATGTGACTCTCTGGCTCCTCATTTTTCTAAATGTACAAAATCCCCAAAGTCTAGGAATCACTATCCTACAGAAATTGTAAAACACCAAACAATGGCAACCAGGAATTATATTCATAATGTGAAAAAGTAATAACCATATTTACGTTCATGTGTAGGTTTGGTTTCAGCTAATTTCCTACTCGAAAATTATATTATTCCCCTGAAATGAAAGTAATTTGAAATCTGGCTCCCATTTTTGCATCAAGGCAAAAAGCACAGGCAGCAAGGACCGGCCTCAGAATCACAAGGTTGCAGGGCTGCACACAAAGCAAAAGAGATTTTCATTCCTGAGCGAATTGGAAGAAGTTTCACTCTAGCAACATTAGAGTAATTTCTGCATTTAAAATGAAAGTGTGAATGATTGCACAAAGAATGGAATGCTTTTGTTCAAAGAAATTATTATTTGATCACAGAATCACAGAAAAGTTAAGCAATTGCTTAAGGGAAGGAAAGAGGGAGGGAGGGAGGAAGGGAGGGAGGGAGAGAGAAAGGAAGGAAGGAAGGAAGGAATCTTAAACAGACTAAAGCAGATTACTCTCGCCTCTTTTTTCCCTAAATATTTAAATCAATCCTAAGTAGGAATTGTGATTTACTAATATAAGGGCACTTTATTTACTTTATTGTTTATTATCGTCTTATCCTGGCTGCTACGAAGTACTCTAGTTGATCTTACTATAATAGTTGGTTCAAAGTGCATACATGGGTGGAATTTGAAGAGAGGTGCGGTCTTGTTGAGTTTCATGTCAAAGGCACCATGCCCTACTCTGCCAGCTGTCTAGCCCTCCTCTAGAGAAAGGCCACTTCATGTAGTCATCAGCTCATGTCTCAAGCTGTCCAGCTGGGATGTGAGCAGATTGACAGAAGGATACCTTGGAATTCCCCAGCTGGGAAGGAGGGAAGACTCTTTAAGCTGCTGCATGTGACCCAAAAGTTTCTGGGCTTTCAGTTGATTTTATTGCCTCATTTTGTATAAGCTTTATGAATTTTATTAACATGGCTACACTGAATTCAAATGTTTGGTTCACAGTTTCACTCTGTGACAAAACCAGCTTTAATGAATGAAAAGACAGTGTGTTACAACATGACTATGCGAAATACTGCATCACGACTTTTTCACTTATACAAACCTCTATTCCACAACCTTGACAATTACATTACTGTTAGTCACTGAAGATGTACAACACATTCTGTGTGGGTTCCCAAGGCTGCATATTATGAAGTTAATTTACCAGTGTAATAAATTAATAAATTATATATATATATATCTATCCATACATATATATAAATGGTATTTTATTTATTGTTCTATTTAGTCAGTTGTTTGTCTCAAAAAAGTCCAAATAAAAGAATATAGTCAGCTTTATAGCTAATTCAGGGATTATAATGCAGACAAAATGTTTGTGTCTAGAGTTGGCATGCCAGGTAAGTACAAACAAAACAAAAACCTTTACAAAATGTTTCCTTAACTAGAGCTCTTCCTTTCCAGTTATATCTAATATCAAATTGGCATGATTTATTTGGTGAGATCAACCATGTCAAATCAGTTATTTTAAAATTTTTGGAAGTTTTGTGACTAATTTTATAGAAAGGCTCTCTACTATATCTCATGTACTGTGACCCTGAACAATGTTCAAGCATGATCTATGCCATAAAGTGTACTAATTAGTGGGCTCCTGGGTGGCTCAGTCGGTTGAGCGTCTGACTTCAGCTCAGGTCATGATCTCGCGGTTCATGCGTTCAAGTCTCATGTCAGGCTCTCTGCTGTCAATGCAGAGCCTGATTCAGATCCTCTGTCTCCCTCACTCTACTCTTCCTCCATCCTGTCTCTCAAAAATAAATAAGCGTAAAAAAAAAACTAAAAAAAAATTTATACTAATTAGCAACAACATTGGCATGAAGGGATATTGGGGGAAAATTTAATGAAATATTTGGTGTATATTGTTATTCTTTATTCTTTCCACTCTCTTTTCTTAGCAATGCATTTTCTCCTGATTTTTGTACATTCTGGTGTATGTTTTATTTTACTTTATTTTATTTTATTTATTTTATTTTATTATTTTTTAGCTCTCTCTGGGTTTTGATGTATGCTGAAGATCCAGTGACTATTTCCCTGGGAATTTGAAAGCCACTCAAAGGTTATTATTCACAGTCCACAGGAGAATAACCCACCATTTGCAGTTATTCACACTAGTCTGGAAAGAGATCATGATTCACAAAGTGCCTTTGGGAGAGAACGCTTCTTCCAGCTCCCTTTTTTGAGTAGCCAACAGTGTAGAGTCGATTGCTTTACTGTTACTTCTCATCCATTAGAATGAATTAAGTAAGCTTTTCTCAAGAAGGGGCCAAGCCTCATCTGGTCATGAAGAGAGCAGTGCTTTTTTCCATTAGTCTCTGTGAAATTCTTAATAACACATGGAGTCAGTCCCCTTTGCTTCAACAAGCAAAAAGTTTCACAGAATTGATTTGATAAAAAGGTTCACTGGGTTCATGAAGTTTCTTCTTCTAAAGTGGTCTCACATGCTTATGTGCACACCTCCACTATTTTATATTTTATTGTTGTACAAATACTTTTCCTGGACAACTTCAAATCCTTTATGGTGAATTTTTGAATGGATCAACATGTCTTAGACTTCAAAACATTTTAAGAGGACCATTAGAATATTTCACTGTGTTTGAAACCTGTTTTGTAAATGAGAGAAGAAAATTCTCAAACTAAGTTGTAGATGACAGTTGGATATGGCATTATCCTCATCCAAGTAATTTTTTCACACTATGTAACTGTCTGAAATATGTGTCATCTTTTGTAGACCATGGATATCTTTTATTAATTTAATTATTCAGCTCTTTATTCCTTCAACAAATAATTGAGAGTTTATTCCATGTCAATTCCTATGTGCTGCTATGGGAGAAAAGTTTCAAAGGCCATGTGCTCTATTCTCAATGTCCTTTACACCCTTTGAGGATGAAATAAAAAGGGAAACATCTACATATGGCATATTTTTCTTAGGCATCTTGTTCATTAATTTAAACAATAAACCTTGGGCCAAGCACTATACTGGTTACTGTGAGCAAATGAATAGCCAAGTTTAAATCTAAATAAGAAAAAAAAATCTTTAAAAAAAGTGATTTTAAGCTATAAAATACAGTGGTTCCCTGACGAGAACATAACTAATTGTGCTCAGTTGTTCTTTTAACCATTTAAAGAAAATATAAATCAGACCAAAGTAAAGGATACAGGATCAAATGCGGCAGACTAGAATGTGAACTGACCTGAGGACAAGACACTGAGGTGCTATTTGATACTAGCTGCCAAACTTACTTTCTGGTGGTTTCACTACTTCCGCTATTAAGAACATAATAGCAGAAGAGCACATACGGGAACTCATCCAAATTCGATTAATGTTAGATTTGTGGTTGACCAAGCTCACTAGACATTCACTATATGAATATTACTGAATTTTAGTTTGTAGTATATAAGCCTAACTAAGATGAACATTATTCTGAGCCTGTATGGAAGATGGAGCAAAATGACATTCTTCATGATGCAAGGACTCAGCTACCAGGGACGGTAGCAGGTCAAAGAACAGAATCAAACTGAGTCTGTGGTTCCTTGGTTCCTATGTTCATTTAGTGTACATTAACTTGGGAATTTATGACATATAATGTTACTAGGAGTGTATGTAAAAATGCTATATCCAAAAGAAACAAAAAAGAAACCAAACAACAAAAAAGGTAATTTCACTTAAATAGGTTCAATTCAAAGTTAGTGAGGACAACTATTCTTTAACCACTGTGCTGAATAATATTTTAAATAATCGATGAAGAGACAACCCTAGTGACAGAACAGGAAATGAACACCATGGGAAAATGCTCTTTGATGATTTTTAGTCCTTTCCCATAGGAAATGGGTGCAAGACTTAAATTTGTTTGGAAACATTTGATTAAGAAAAAAATAACATACTCTGTTATTTATACATGTATGCAAAATTGCGTGATTATTTTTGCCAGGCAAGTCTTTATTACGCCTTGCTCCATGGGCTTGGATTTTAATGTGTGGAGAATTAACGGTAGCATCCTTATTATGGGAACTAAACTAAAGGGGTTTAAATATTTGATCAGTTGGCCAACGTGTATCCTAACAACAATCGCTACTCACAATTGGACTTTAGCCTGGTGTCACTGGAGTTCTGGTCAGCCAGACCTAATTGGATTTTCTACATAAATCAATTATCAGAGCTTGTTAAGACTGTCAATAGCAGTTCTCCCGCTTACTCTCTTTATCCTGCTCTGGCATTTATGGCCCGTTAAGCTTGTGCTCAAGCAGAGCTGACTGACAGATTCTGATCTTACAGGAGAGATTCACTTATTCAGTCTGCAAAAAGCAGGAATGGTCTAGTACCTGCAATCAAAACAGTTTAGTTTATTTTCTTGCTTTTTTCCCAAAAGAAAATTTCTGCCATAGTATTCAGCTACTGCACAAAAAATCAAGTGCTTTTGAATGAGTTGGGTTGGGCATGAGTTTTGGAGCTTTTGAGCCCTGATACGAATCCAGCTGGTTCTCTTAGATGCTCACTGCAGTTTTTGTTTGTCATCTGTAAAATAAAAGTTCCACATGCCTACCTTTCAGGATTATATTGTATGATTAAAAATGTATATAATGCCCAACGTTCTACCTTGTATAGTTCTTGCAAAGTATATTGATTTCATTTTTATCCCTCTTCAAAGTCTCCAGTCCTCTCTAAATGTATATTCTCCATATTTTTAAGTGGGGGAAATGATGTAGTATCATTAGCAGAGAAATGAGGTAGTAATACAGGCCCTGTGATTTAGTCAACAACTTTTCTGACAAAAATCCAGAGCTTCTCCATGTCTCAGAATGGATGTTTTGTTCCCTAATTCCTAAAAGCTTTTCTGCAATGTACTCTTTTTTGTTTTAAGTTTGTTTATTTACTTTGAGAGAGGGAGAGCAAAACCAGGGGAGGGGCAGAGAGAGGAGAGAGAGAACCCAAAGTAGACTCTACACTGTCAGTGTGGAGCCAGAGGCAGGGCTTGAACTCACAAACCTTGAGATCAGGACCTGAGCCTAACCCAAGAGTCAGACGCTTAACCGACTGCGCCACCCAGGTGCCCTTGAATAATGTAGTCTTTATTAAAAATCAATTTTGAGGGGCGCCTGGGTGGCACAGTCGGTTAAGCGTCCGACTTCAGCCAGGTCACAATCTCGCGGTCCGTGAGTTCGAGCCCCGAGTCAGGCTCTGGGCTGATGGCTCAGAGCCTGGAGCCTGTTTCCGATTCTGTGTCTCCCTCTCTCTCTCTGCCCCTCCCCCGTTCATGCTCTGTCTCTCTCTGTCCCAAAAATAAATAAACGTTGAAAAAAAATAAAAAAAAAATCAATTTTGATAGAAAAGGAAACAACAGGGAAACTATACACTCACACACACACACACACACACACACACACACATTCTTTTCCTGCTTGGACCTTCACTATTTGTTGGATGAGTTAAAATTATTGAATATTGGGGCGCCTGGGTGGCGCAGTCGGTTAAGTGTCCGACTTCAGCCAGGTCACGATCTCGCACTCCGTGAGTTCGAGCCCCGCGTCAGGCTCTGGGCTGATGGCTCAGAGCCTGGAGCCTGTTTCCGATTCTGTGTCTCCCTCTCTCTCTGCCCCCCCCCCCCCCGTTCATGCTCTGTCTCTCTCCCAAAAATAAATAAACGTTGAAAAAAAATTAAAAAAAAATTATTGAATATTTATGAAAAAAATTAAATATATTCATTAGTAGTTGGAATATATTGGATCTTTATAATCTAACTTTTTAATTCTCTTTTTTCGTCTAAAAAAAAGACTACTCTAAAACTAACTTTTGAGTTAGATTCAAAAGTTTGAGTTGTTCAATAGAAGGATAATGAAAAAAAGTCAATGAAAAGTTAAGATAACACTGGAAGAAAAATGATATTGTTAAGAACATTTTAATATATAAAATACAGTCATCCTGCCACTCTAGTTTAACTTCTGGCCATGAAACTAACAAAAAGATGTAACTTAAAGTAAAAAATAGTAAGATTACTATTGTCAAACCTGAAATCATGTCAAGTACTTCACAAAAACTTGTAACACAAAGATTTTTCATTGAAAATGTATGACTTCAAAATTACTACTGACAGCAATAGGAATTATATAATCATTAGCAAGAGAATAGATGCTGTCTTATTTGTATGATTCATTATGATTCCCAGTTTTGTCAAATACAGCTATCGTAGATATCAAGGTGCTATTAAACCAAAAGTCAGAATTCATTCTGAAATGCATGTTACATTTACATCCGAAACATTTATGTGTTTCAGAGACTTGGATTCTCTTCCTTGAAAATGTATTACTACCTCATACTAAAATGTACTTTAATACAATACGGTATGCTTGCTTGGACCTCTAATATTTATTTGCATGTAGGACCCCAGAATATATACCTGATCCAGCTTAAAATATCAAAATACCCAAATATTTTAAGATTTAGAGAGGCAGGATGATGGCTCATATCTGAGTGACTTGAACATAATTATTGGTCTTGCTAAGCCTCTCGATTTTCATCTGTAAAGTGGTGATATAATCTTACAATATGTGGTAAAAACATACATAAAACATCTAGAATCATGACTGGCGCTTAGTAGTTGGTAAATAAATTTGTCATGTATTTCTCATATCACTAATAAATGGGAAAAGAAAATCATAGATGAGATTATTTCCATCAATTTTTGCATTAAAGATTTCTAATTCTCTAATTTTATCCCCAGCCATTTCAATTCTGATCTTCAACTAATGTTTTATTGAATGTAAGTGCTTTGGCAATTACCCTTGCCCTAGAACATTTGTATTTTCTTGGCAACCTATGCTTTCTAAAGGATGAAATTGATGTTCTAAATCTCCAGTATTTCAATATTGACTATACTAATTTTAATTTTTAAATGTTTCCCTTTTAAAGCTATTGGAGAGAAAGCTTCTGTGTTGATGCCACTCTTAAATGCTGCTTTTTTCCCCCAGATGTTTGGTGATGACTGGTTGTTCATATTTTAAAACTAACCTCACATTTTAAAGTTAATTTTGAGCAAAATTAATAAGTATTAATCTTTAGTCCAAATGGAAATATTGTTTCCTCCTGTATTTATTTTAAATTCAGTTCTGGTTCTAGGAAGTAACCCCTGATGGCTGCGTCTTCTAGATGTGATAGTTTACTGCCTCTTCTGTTGCTGTGCTGTTTCTGGAGTCACTACTTTACTGCACTGGACCCAGGTCTGCTCTGCTCAGATAGTTGTAGGGCAGAAGGGTAGATGGCTCTGACATTTGTGTATTTCTCTTGCCTGCAGTGCTGCTGCTTCGGACTGTGGAATTGTTTGTGGATTCTGATGAACAAGCACTTTCTTATGATCTGTCATCTTTGTATGCCACTGTGGATTCCATGGCCCTGATGTGCATTACCATCAACCTGGTCCAACATGCGTTTACATATTCCAGAAATCATTCTCCGTCTTTATTTCTTGTAGCAGTGGTTTCTTATTTCCCAACTCTGATATCAAGTTCTTTTTATTTTTGTCCTTCTTCAGTGTGTAATTTTTCATGGCCTAATTGATATGGCAAGGTACAGTTTCTTTCCATAAGAGAAAAGCACAATTTAATATGATCAGGTATGTACATGGGGTCCAGAGGATGGGTGCAGAATTTTTGTTTGTCTGTTCGTATGTTTTTCATGTTTTCCCTCAGTGTACCTATCAACCCCTATCAGTCTACATTGAGTTATCTATCTGTGACATCAAGAAGTTCCCTCTATCTGTGAGCAACCTTCATTCTTTCTTTAATTCAGAATAGTCTTCTGAAATTGTTTACATTTCTCCTGTCCTTCAGGTACCCCCTTTTCCTCTCAACTCTAACTCAATCTCCTTATCAATAAGGTTTAACTGATTTTTTTGTCTTTGAATAGTCAGAAGAAGAAACGGTTTCAGGTCTTTCAGGTCTGTTACTGGGGGTTTGAGGAGTGAGGGCAGGGAAGACAAACTGTCCAACCAAATTTGTGGCAATCTACACAGATAAATCAAGCATTTGGATTATCCATGTAAACTCTGCTTTCATTGTTAATGCTGATTTTATTTTGTTAATGGTGACAGAATTCATGTTGCATTTTTCATCTTAACAAGGACCATCTTCTACTCTCCTTGCTTGGTGTGAACCAACGCCTTCTTAGGAAATGTTTAAAAAAACCTTGGCCTGGGAAGAAGGAGAAAAGTTTAGCAAAATCCATAATGACACATGTCATTTCAGTGAAAACATGGGCACAAAACCATTAGCTCTATTAAGTCAGTTTTTTAAAGGATAATATTTTGGGGCACCTGGATGGCTCAGTTGGTTAAGTGACTGACTCTTGATTTCGGCTCAGGTCATGATCTCAGGGTCGTGAGATCGAGTTCTGTGTGGGGCTCCACACTGGGCGTTGAGCCTGCTCAAGATTCTCTCTCTCCCTTTCCCTCTGTCCCTCCCCAGCTTGTGCACATGCATGCATGCTTCTCTCTCTTTCACACACACACACACACACACACAATAATAATAATAAATAAAAGATGGTATTTCATCTTGAACTAAAAGTTGTAAAAGAGAAAGATAACATGAAAATCACATGTATTTGAAATAAAACAATGATATTAACTTAATATAATAAATCTATTGTGACAGTCATAAATACTAGAACATGTTGAAAAGAATAAAACAGTTTTATAGTATGTCATATCAAAATTAAATGTCAACCAATTATTTGAAGTATTCTTTTGGCATGTCTCATTATCAATTCTCAATTTATTCAGCCAAATTAGAGATTTTTGAGCAAAAGAAAACTGAAAACACTTTTACACTTTTTTTTTAATAATCCTTGATGTCAACAGAAAGGGATCCACAATTTCTCATATCTTACAATCCTTCCCTATGTCTTAGACTATGTTTTCTTCCTCATCAATGATTCATTTAAATAGCCTACTTCAGGGGCGCCTGGGTGACTCAGTCAGTTAAGCGGCCGACTTCGGCTCAGGTCATGATTTCGCGGTCCTTGAGTTCGAGCCCCACGTCGGGCCCTGTGCTGACAGCTCAGAGCCTGGAGCCTGTTTCACATTCTGTGTCTCCCTCTCTCTGACCCTCCCCTGTTCATGCTCTGTCTCTCTGTGTCTCAAAAATAAATACACGTTAAAAAAGATTAAAAAAAAATAGCCTACTTCACTTGGATTCAGGGACATAGTTGAGAGGCCAAAGCATCAGAGAACATCTTACTGACAGATTTTCCAACTGAAAAAAATTATAGAGACTTTTCCCACTTAGGGGATGTTATTTGTTACTTACTTATCGGTAGTATAAAGATTCCTAGTTAGGAACAGCTCATGGAGCACTTCTAATCCCCATATCTTCATCCGGTAAATGGGCATCCCCTCTTACATCAAGATACGATCATCAAGTTTCTCAGTTTGTGTGGTAGTATTGGAGGACTTTCACCCCATTATGCAGTAACTGAGAGGTTAAGTTTGTGTTTGCTTATAGGAAATTTTTTCTCTATTAAAAAATTGCCGATATGTACTATTTATTTATTTATTTATTTATTTTTTACTACTGAGTCATTTTCTATCTGTTTTGTAATCCCTCAAAAGATTGCTGAGATTTACTATATTGTTGACATTTGGAGACAAATATTTGGTGTAGTCTCATTCTATGTACTACTGTTGAGATAAGGAAATCACAATTTGCTCATATTTACCGTCACACAACTATCATCCATTTGAATTTTATAAGACTGCTACTTATTTTGAAACCCTCATTATTGTTTGAAAGTATGTAAGTGGCATACTAAGCAGTTCAATATTCCATCTTTTAATTTTATAATTAGAATGCATTCAAGCTGTGCTTCTAAGTTTTCTTAATGCCCTAAACACTAAATTGGAGTGTATTCTGAAATCATACATTAAACAGAAAATCTTTGAATTAGCAACTTAAAGTTTAGCTTTATACACCAAGGAGTTTTACTCATTAGCAGGTAATTTAAATTCTTTCTTCTTCCCACCCCTTTTGCCCCAGGGAATGCTAAGCTTGTTTTTCAAACCCTCCTTCTGAAATATGAGGGGCAAGAATAGTACTAAAAGTCAGGATTTGAAGACACACAGAGATCCGTTAGCAGGCTTTAATCCTCTATTTGAACTCTTCATATCAATCTTCTATGTGAGGACAACTGGGTTGTCACTGGCAAGGCAGAAAGAGAGTCTGGAAAACTGAATCTGCAAAGAGCTTACTAGTATGTATATTAGTGGGTGTTTCTCTCTTACCTGGTTTGTTCAAGCTACCATAATAAAGTACGACAGACATGGTCATAAACAACAGAAACTTATTTTCTCACAATTCTGGAGGCTGGAAGTGTGAGATCAAGGCATGGCGGGTTTGGTTTCTTCTGAGGCCTCACTCCTTGGCTTATCTTTTCTCTGTCTTCACTTATTCTTCCCTCTATTCATGTCTGTGTCCCAATTTTCTCTTCAGGTAAGGACATCCATCAAAAGTCCTGTTGGGTTAGGACCCGCCCTAATGATCTCATTTTAACTTAATTACCCCTTTAAAGACCCTATCCTAAATATATACTGTCACATTCTGACATCCTGGGAATTAGGATTTCAACATATGAACTACGGAGAGGGGCACGTAGTTCAGGAAATAACCCACTCGATAAACTTTCTCAATACTGTAGAAATGATTCCAACATAACCTTACCCCAGGGCTGACTGCGACAAAGCAGTAGGGCTAAATGTCACCTGGTGCTATGGCTCACACAGTGAATAGGAGGACTAGAGTTTTCCCTTAGAGAACTGTGGGTAATCATGACAATTCTAAACATACAAAGTTTGCCCAGTTGTGTGGATGGGCTCCTGACCTTTAGCGTCTCTTACAGCCTTGAGAATCCTTACTCTTTGCTTTCAAAATATATGATGATTCAGAAATGGTAATGTTTTCTATAAATTCAGTGTGGATGGGGGCTGACATAGATGATATAAAAAAAAATGAAGATGAAATTTGCCTTGTGTGGTATTCATAGGCTTTACCATCCAGCATAAAAATGCATGACTAAGTGCTTTTTCGAATTTTTGCTAAGCCAGATATCTGAAGAATGTTCGAAGATGTTTTACTGATCTATAAATGCTATGAGTTTTGCTGATGGAATAGCATATTTTGCTCAACTTAAGTTCTTGCACACAAATATATAATATACAATCACTCTATTCTCATTTTTTTTCCCACCTAGTAGATTTTCCCATCCAATAAATAGCGGCATGGGCTTTTGTGTTCTAATTTATGTATGTTGGCTGTAGATATTAAGTTGCTGAGATGAGCATTATCCCAAATTTAAATTTAGACACTGAAAAATAAACCATGATAAAATTCTAAAAATGTTTTAAATAGAATGGCTAAGAGTTCTATACTAGGATTCCTACACTATGAACCATTCCTCAGAAAAGTCTTTGAAGTGGAGAAAGTTTTCTTTGGGATCAGCCCAGGAAATCATGCTTGTGTCAGTCCCACAGCTTATACAAGACCCCTGTGGGGTCTGTCCTTTCCCACTGATGTTTTAGCCGTTTTAATTATTTTAGTGTTTATTTTTGAGAGAGAGACAGAGACAGAGTGCAGGGGAAGGGCAGAGAGAGAGGGAGACACAGAATCTGAAGGAGGGTCCAGTCTCTGAGCTGTCAGCACAGAGCCTGATGCGGGGCTTGAACCCACAAACCGCGAGATCATGACCTGAGCCAAAGTCGGACGCTTAACCAACTTAGCCACCCAGATGCCCCTAGCCTTTGTAGTTTGTCACCTAGCCTTTATCTTAAGACAGCCCCCAAACTGTAGTGATAGTACAAACAACAATGAATATTTCTCTCTAAATTACCAAGGGGCTGGGTAAGGCAGTGGGGATCAAAATGCCAAATCATTAATCATTATTCCTCCACCTTCAAGCAAAAATATTTTCCCTCCAGCCTTGTGACATCTTGCTAGACTATCGTCTACTAGAAAAATGGATTTCAGCACGGTCTTTGGTAACTTGATTTTCATCGGAAGGCATGTTATATTCTTAGAGGATTGTGGCACCAATTCGTGTACATTTCATTATAAAGCCTAAGTCCATTACATCCTTGACACTTAAAAACCTTCTGTAGTTTGCTGTTGAAACTCACTCCCCAGCCACACACTGAAGACTGCCTCGACCTAAAGCTTCCTTCAACCAGCCGTTTATTAGTAATTCCCAAATCTTAGCAACGAACTCTGATTCTTCTAATATTGCCTATTAGAAATCTGCATTATGAATGCCATACAGACGTCCAAAACTTGGTGCAACCAAACGAAAGTCATTTTGTCTCTCTCCCATCTCCCATTCTCTTCCTGTATACTTAGGTTTGAAAACAGTATCATTAGGGGTGGAGCAGACAGAGTTTAACAGTCCGGGTGGCAGGAGAAGACAGCCTGGGTTCCCATCCCGGGACCTGCAGCTGAGCCGTGTAGCCCGTCTCAGTCTGCATTTCGTCTTGTGTAAAATGGACACCATGAATGATATTACCAAATTTACTCGGCAATTCAGAGAATTAGGTGGCATAATTCAGGGAATGTGCTTAGCACACCACCTGGCGTGTAATTTGTTGTCAAGAAAAATAATGTTTATTTACTATCAAAAGAATAAACCAAAGAGTTTAAATACAACTAAAAATAAGCAGTCATCTATGTCAAAGAGCTGGGACACACGTCAGACTTCATCCTCTCTTGGAGGCTCTTGTCCCATCGGTCACTTAGGACTTATCTAGTTCTTCCTCCATGAGGCCATCTTTATCTTTTATCTCGTCTCTATTTGTTCTGCTATATTGTAGGTCAGTCACTCACACCTCGCTTGAACTGCTGCTGCCAGAGTATCCCAGTTGGTCTTGGCATCTGGAACATATCCTGGCTCTCTACTTTCTACGGCATAATTTGGCAAAGTAATCTTTATAAAAGAAGTGCATTTAAATATATTACTCTCCCACTTAAAAATCCGTTATATTCAAGATAAATTACAAAAATCATAGTATAAGCATATTGACCCGGTATAATTTGTCTTTTCTTTGTCAATCTGTTCTGTTTCTTGCTATGCTCCCAGAGTAATTTATATTTTCAGTGCTGCAGTCTCTTCTTTCTTTCTTTCTTTCTTTCTTTCTTATTGGTTAGTTATCTTTCTGAGGCTTACACTTTCCTTTTCCTTAATTTTCATTTAGAAAGTTTATTTAACATACAATTGGCTGATACGTGGAACTGCTTCTTTTCTACCTACACTATGTTTACCTAATCTTTTCTTTAAATTGTCTCATTCTTTTTTTAATATAATAAGTTTATTCTTCTAAAAGAAAACTTCTACAATGCTATAAATTTAAGATCATTACATTTGCAGTAAGTAGGAGGTAATCATTAGCGTTAATGCAATGAGAACAAAATAATTTTATTACATTCTAGTTAGATCTCATGACCTAGCAAAGAGGCAGTAGACTGAGATATTATATTCTTTTTCCAAGTGAAAAAAAATGTTGTATACTAGAAGTAATTTTCATAAGCCCTAAAAGCTGGGAGGTGAGGTTTGATTACAAAGCCTTTCATATGCAGAAGACAATCTATTTTGGATTGTCTAATAAGACAACCCTATTTTTGGATTTCAACAAATAAATATTTTTAATGCTGCTGTTTATTTCCTTTTTTAATGCAACATTTTTTTCTTCATATTGCTCATAAGTTCCCTTATCTGTTTTAGTGTATTTAGTAGTAGTCTCACCATAAGTCAATTTACATGTGGCTGTCCAATTTTATCCCTACCTGTTGTGCCAGTGTAATGATTAATAGTAATAGTAATATTTAACTGTCCAAAGTATACCAATACAAATGATAGAGTATATGGTTGCATTTTTTTTTTTCTAATCTGTGTGCTTCTGATAGGGGCTATGATCAGTATTATTATTATTTTTTCTTTTGAAGTAACTATGCTTATTATTTGGGCCCATGAGTTCATAATCCCTTGGTATCACTGGCTATGCATTATTACCCATCAGTCAGTGCATCTGGGAAAAGGCCAGACTGCCATACCTGTTGCCCCTGACTTTCATACTGAAGCTGAATGTGCTCAGCTGAAAAAGCCTCAAGCACCAAAATCACCTTCAGTCATTTCTCACTCTTACTTCTCAAATCAAGGTTTCACCCTTTGCTTCCAGTAGAGAAGTGGCTTTAGGAAGGACTACGCTTTTGATCTTAATCCAAGTCATAATAGTTTGGAGGATAGCAATAAGCAAATTTGCCTAGAGTTACCTGAGCCCCATCCATTTCTCTCAGCAATTTAAATCACACACATTCGGTGATGTCCTAATTTTACTGATGAGGACACACATGGACCAGAGCATCAGTCATTGCTGTGGACTGCGGTTGGCACTGTTTGTTCAAAGGCAATGGTGAGGTGGGGTTGGGATGGCAGAGACGGCAGAGGGGGGTGGGAGGTGAATGATCATGGCCCAGTGGAGGTGGCCCATGTGACAGCAGCACTCCATAATTTACTGCCTTATGTTATCCTGCCATAGTGGTGCCTGGATGCCTCCTGCTCCAGTGTGAAGCCACCACTCAAGCCATACCAGTTCAACACTGACTTCTGTCACTTCATGGTCTTCACATCGTTTTCTCTGTTTCTCATTTTCCTTCTGTCATTCTTCCAGGCATTGATCCTTGAGGAGAGAACAAAGAGTGATACTAAGTTCTGTATCTTCGTAGGAAGTAGAATCCAGTCAGAATCGAGTCAGGGCCTGTTTTAATTTCTTTCATGTCCTAAAAGGCACCTATTAAAGCTGGGATGGTGACTAGCAAGACTCTCTCAGAGGAAGGATGTTCTGCCTTTGGTGGGAACTTGCTGCTCTTGCTGCTAAAATTGTGCACGATTTGTCACATGGCACTCCTCATACCATCCCTTTCTGAATATTTCAAAGTTTCACCAAGACTTAATGGGAGCTTGCGCACAAATAAGAGGGCTGTGTTTGTTTTCTATCATAGAGTGACACATGACTGCTTATTTTGCAGCTCTTATAACCTCACAGTTCTATCAGTTGGAATTCTAAGCACTCTGTGGTGGCAGAGTTCTCTACTCAGGGTATCACATACTGAAATCAAAGCGTCAGCCCAGTCTTCTATCTCACCTGAGGCTTGGGGATCTCTTCTAAGCTCACTAGTTGTGGCAGAATTTATTTGCTTGCAGTTACAGGACTGAAATAACTGTGGGTACCTTGCTGGTTGTCAAAAGGGGCTGTTCTTAGCTGCTAGCGGCTGTCTGCCATTCTCTGCCATGTGATCTCCAAAACATGGCGTCTTGCTTCTCCAAGGCTATCGTCACAATCTATCTCACTCCTTTTAAGGATTTTGCCAACCCAGCATACTATCCTTTTCAATCAACTCAAAGTCAACTGATTAGAGACCATAATTCCTTCTGCCATAAACCATAACATAATCATCAGATTATGATGACAGTCCTATCATATTCACAAATCCCCCTGGCATGAAGGCTAGGAAATTACAGAGGGCATAGGCCAGGGGGCCTTATTAGAATGTTAAGAATCTGCAATAGCATAAAATAAATTCAAATATATATTACATTAATTATAAGGTCAATACCTTGGTCAATAAAGAATAAATAGCAATTTCTATACCACCCAAAAACAATTTAAGATGTATACCATTATGAGTCAAGTCCTTCCAAAATCTAAACTAAAGTGCACAAAAATTAAAGACCACTGAATAATTTAAGACGGTCTTTTGCCAGGATTTGGTCCTAGGGCAAATACTAGCACCTTAAAAATAGTTCATAAATGAGCAATAATTTATTTTCTTCTTTTGAATTCAGAGTAGGTGGCTTTATGAAACTCTATAATTTAATTATAAAGGATCAAGAGACTACAAGTAATAAGTCCCTAATAATAACTTAATTATACCTCCACATGGTAGACTCCACTCCTTTTTGTTACATTCTTCTCAGAAATCTCAAGTCTACCTTTCCAACCCTCTTAATAATTGTTTAAATATATGTAAATTTGCTAAATCATCAGGCAATATAGTTTAAATTGATCTTTCATATATGAACATAAAAGAATAAATCTAAGACTGATAATTTCAGGAGAGTCCTATAAAAATCCCAGCTATTGAACCAAGCATAAAGTAAGGATACTTTAGTTAAAGAAAAGGCTACCAAATCATACAACTTCTTCTTTAATCTCTAACAGTTTATGATAATCTGATGCACAACAATTTTTATTTTATAGGTCCTGTTTCATAACACTGTATGAAAGTTGATAACTTTTAGAGATGGTCAGTTTGAACGAGGCTGAAAAAGAAAAAAAATAAGGCATCATTTTCACATGAAAAGCAGCAAGTTGAGTACTGAGGGAGCCATTTTTCTGAAACAAATGTTAAGTGGTTCTGAAAACTTTGTAAAAGTCACAAGGAAATGTACATTGCAGTCTTTCTCAAATATATAGGCTGCAATAGAAATTTTATCTGTTTTGAAGTTCTGTCATAATGCATTACACTGACATTAAACTGGGAATGGAATTTTGACAAAAATTAAGCTTTTAAAAATATTTCAGTTGCATAAGTCATAAAATTCAAATAGTAACAAACTATTGAGCTTAAGGAATAATTAAAATATTTGGCAAAAATGAACTGCTATGCTAGTTAATAGTGGTCATATACTACATAGAAAACTGTATACGTTTGAATGCAATTAATGTAATCTTCCACTTTATATTGTGATCCCTTGTGTCAATAATAAGTTAATCCACCTGAAAATAGAGGCATTGCTAATGGTAAATTGCAGTAGGTTATGTGTGCTGAATGGGGGTCTAATGGCCATCACTCCTTCATGAGATTTATCTCTGTGCTTAAAAATCATCACAAATACCAGTGAGCATTCTTTCAGGGATTGCATATTCTGTATTGATCTATGATTCAGGTTACACTTTGGGAAGTAATAGAGCACAGTGGGAAAGACAGGAGATATGGGAATCAGGGAGAGGGTTCAATTGTATTCCCACTTTGGCTATCTTGGTCAAATTGCTTCACCACTGAGAATTTGATTTCACTTCTACAAACTGAAATAATAAAAAGACATTGCTCATAAAATGATATGATGATTAGAGAATCAAATAAGATATATGAAGTGCTTAACTGAGTGCCTGGCATGTAATATATATTCAATAAATGGTGGTACTTTTAATTCCCTAAAAAATTAGTTACATAATCCAGTGAGTTTGGGAATACAGGTTTTCCCCTCTCTTTGAAAGTTTGCTTTACGCCACTTAGCTTTTATGAAAGACCTACATTAGCACCTGTTTTTTTTTTTTTCTAACTAAAAGAAATCCAAAGAGGATTTTCACTTTAATGAAGTGGTAATTGCTTCTTCACCTTACATGAGTCCCACTTACAGAAGGTTTCATAAGAATGCTCTACTTTCTGATAGAGGGGGAAGCCTGTGTCCCACCCTTCAACTATTTTTTGACAACTCACAGTGCACAATGGTTAATGAAATGCTCTGGGGGGAACTTGTGGTCTCTTTATATATTTATTTAAGACTAATATTATGGTAATTATTTCATAGGGAGTGTGTGTGTGTGTGTGTGTGTGTGAGCGAGAGAGAGAGAGAGAGAGAGAGAAGATGTTTCATTTTACTTTCATTCTGAAATAAACTACACCAATGCTGTATTTCTACTTTATCTTTTCATCATCAGAAATAAGGCTCTTTCTGTTATATTAGGCCTATAATATAATTTAAGTTGACAAAGCTAAAACAGCATGTGAAAGCATTTTCTGTTGATTTGAACAGTTCCTGAAATTCTAGACAGAAATTTTTATTTCACTTTTTCCTTCATAGTGGAGGTGTGGTGTCTTTTCAGTTTGGCTAATGAGATATATTGGTTTGGAAAAAAAAAATAGAGTCCTAGAGATTTCTTTACTAACTTATCTGGAAGCAATTCAAGTTCTGTTAGTGTAAACTCGCATCATTTTAGATCTCCCTATTTGATAATTAAATTTCCCATAGACATTTCTGTGCACATACCAAATAGTGAAGTTTTTATACTGGGAATTGTGTCGCACTTTCCTCCATTATAAATATCCTCTATTCTGTAACATGGGGTCAGTTGATTACTTAATGCTAAAAGAAAGCACTATGAGAATTTATCAAAATGATTTGTTTTGAGATTAAATACTTTTTAATACGTGTGAATTGCAAATCAAACACACCTCAGACAAGTTCTAAATTTAGGAAAAATGCTGCTATATTTAAGGCATGGTTTTTTTCTTTTTTCTTTTTTCTTTTTTTAGTTATAAGCTGGGGACTGAGGAAGAGAGAGGGGAAAGCTATAAGGAAAGATGTGCATTTGCACTTAAATGGCAATGATTTAATCAATTGGGGAACTCTCTTTCCAGATGTTACCCTTGGAGCATATTTGTAGCAGCTGTGCACATTTTCTAATATTACAGGGGCAGGAAAATGTCCTTATTTTAACTTGCCTCTTTTCCCAGAGACAACATTGGCAGGTAGAAATGGCTCTCTGAACACAGTTGAATGCACAGCTTTTAAAAAGAAGTGTGGAGGAGGGGGGAAGCAGAGGGTAATATTATGGGTTAGTGGCAGCTTTCCAGAAATCAAAATCAGAGAGTTAAGTATATTCACTTTCTTTTAACTATTATTGCCTTTATTCTCTTCTCAGGGTTCAAATATATGAAGGTTTATTGAAAACAACGTTTCATTGTGTCTTGCTTTCTGTTATTGTTATTTTCCTAAAGATCCTAATGTCATGTCAGGACAAAATTCAGGATGGACTGTCACCCAAGAATAATAGCCATGCAGGAAGTTTCTATTCCTCATCTTCCATAGTCCCCTCATCTTTCCTTTGCCCCCGTTTGCTCCCTCCTTTACATGCCATGTGGCACATAATCATAATTCCCTAAACAAATCTGCTCACAAAAAGATTTTATATTTTTTTCATGAATTTACACCCAAATGTTATCTCTCTAAAGTTTATTTGCATTTTAAACCTTATCTCAGTCTGTGGAAGCAAAGAATTTAACACCCTGTAAAGGGGATTTTAAGCATCACTTGGCAGGCAGAGGTATGTTTTCTGTGAGCAAATCCTTTCTCTGCTTCTCAGAAATTGTATTCTCTGTAGTCGCTCCTCCAGGTGGGAAGGCAAAATAGCTTAGAAATAAAATCACAGGGTTTAGGGGCAGGCAGACATGAATTTGGATCCTTCCTTCTGTCAGTTACCTCTTGAATGATCTGGAAAAAAGTCACTTGACCTCTCATTTTCCATTTTCAGTTAAGTAAGCTAAGAAGTCAACTCTACCTGTGGCTCTGTGAGAATTGAATAGGGTATTGACAAAAATATGTAGTTAATAAATGGTAACTATTATTATTGCATTAACCTGGTTTTTGTTGAACAGAGTAATCGATTGACCTTTCATTATTATTTTTTAAATAGAATGATGTGAATCTTACCTGCTCTCGTATGAAATGTTAAAAACTCTTAAAATATTTATCAGCTTAGATGGCTGCCTATGTCCAGTCCAGCATCCTTGGAATTCTCCTCGATGTTTCCACTTGAGTGCCTGCCTGCCACCTCATATCTAGAATTTTCTCAGTTCTTCTTTGCGCTAGGATCAATACTTACCTATAGCTGCCTGGCCTCCTTCTGACAAGATATAATGCCTGAGAACAGGAATGCCTCAGGCTCAGCAAGAATAAAACAGATTAGAGAGCAAGGAAAGTCAACTATAAACTCACAGATTAACCTAGCATCACCAGCACAGAAATTCAAATTCATACCTTCTTACCACTTAGGGTTGAGATTCTAGCTCCATAAACTAAGACCTGACTTAACTGGTTTTCTGGACATGAAAAAACTAGTGGTGATATCCAGTGATATTTTTAAGACTTTCTTTTCTCAATATAATAATATTCAGTTATCCGATAACACCTCCTTATTCATCCTATCCTATGGCCTACTGCTTTTATTCATTAAGCAATTTACATTCATTCAGCAAGCGTTTACTGGATGCCAGTGATAAGTTTCTGGCGAGTCAAAGCACTAATGTGTTCACCCAGGATCTGGGCCTTTTTAAAATAACCTGTTGTAATGTGGTCAGAGATAAATCCTTTATTATCACTTCAGCCAAATTCTTCTCTTTGTTTTACATTTTAGTCTAACATGACCCCCATTAGGTAATAATGCAATAACAAAATTTACTGGCTATGATGTCTGGCTAATTCTTCCTGAGTAATGGTTCCTGTATCTCCCACATTACTGTTTTAAAATTCTGATTGCCATCAAATTAATTCAGATTCTTACCATTTTATGCTAATACACATTCTTTGATTCCCTCTTTACTTTAGACCCAAAACATTGAGTGAAAGATCTATTTAAGTCACCTTCCACCTTGCTATTCATATACAAATAAGTAAATAAGGAAACAGCCTAAATATATCTTCCAATCTCACATCACACACAAATATAAATTCCTAGTGGAGTAAAGATCTGAATGTAAAAGATCTAAATGTAAAAGATTTAAAAATGATGCTGAGGGGCACCTGGGTGGCTCAGTTGTTTGAGCATCGGCTTTGGCTCAGGTCATGATCTCACAGGTCATGAGTTTGAGCCCTGATTTGGGCTCTAGGCTGACACCTCAGAACCTGGAGCCTGCTTCAGATTCTGTCTCACTCTCTCTCTGCCCCTCCCCTGCTCGATCGCTCTCTCTCTCTCTCTCTCAAAAATAAATAAACATTATTTTTTTTTAAATGAAGCTGAAAAATACTGAGGCCTATCTTAATGATATCTGGTTAGGAAAAGATTTCTTAAACATTATATAAAAAGAAAATATCAGGAAGGAAAACTAATTAATTTGAACACTTTGTTATAAAAAGTTCTGTTTACCAAGTAGCATCATAAAGCAGTGCAAGTAGATAGATACCTTAGACTCTAAGAAAATATTTGATTTGCAAAGTGCAGACAATGCCTATGGAATTCAGAATATATTAGAAATCCCATGGGGAAAATGTGGCAAATTTCTATTTTAATCAAGAGAATGCAAATACTGTTTCACACTGTCACATGGGTAAAGTTAGAACCTCTAAAAATAGCCACTGTTAAAGTATAAGGATCCTTCTATACTGCTACTAAGAGTATTTTAAGTAATGGGGCTATTTTAAATAGGATACATGTTCTGTAACATGAATATAAAATTAGAAAATAATTTTATTTACCTGTCATGAAGAAGTCCAAACTCTGGTACCTCTTTGTAACTTGGAAATCTTCAAAGAATTCAAACTGTATTTAATTGTTTTACATTTTGGTGGATCCAAGAGGACCCACTATCATTTGTTAATCAACAGCAATGAAGAATGTACTGAAAAATCAAGATGAAAAAGGGTACAGAGATGTTTATTATCTAGAGAGAAAATCATATTTAAGAGATAGTTTGTTTATTCAATGGTATATTCAGTAAGTACTGAACAACCATTATGTGACAGGCACTGGCCTGGAATCTTTCTTTATATGGCCTTCTATACAGAGAAGTTACCACCACTGGAGCTGGACACATAGATGAAACATTTTCATCATCCATATATCGATAAATCAAGCTACATGTTATGAAATATAATGCCAATGCTATATATAATATCCATGTGCCAGTTATCCACCTGAAAACTTGGAGCAGGGAAATGTTTTATGTTTTGTTTTTTCATAACATCTAATATGGTTCCCAAACCAAAGCAAATAGTTAAATACATCCTAATGCAATTAATTTATTGGTTTATATACTTATGCATTCCTCATATACATTTGGAACCTTGACATATTTCAGGTACAATGACAGATTCAAAATATAATAAGAATTTTTGACAAATATTTGTTCCCAAAACATTTCTACATTTTTGTGGGAAAGGACATATAATAAGTAATTGTAAAAGAATAGATTAAATATAATGATAAAGCTACGTCTAGAAATTTATTGGATCATGAAGGAAGATTGGCTATATGATGCAGTTAAGAAGCTAAGCAAATCTTTGTAGAGAATATGATGCCTGAACTGAAGATGAAATGGAACTGGTCAAAGACAAAGAAAAAAAAAAGGTAGGACATTTTTAACAGACAGAAGAGCATAAAAATAATTTGAGATTAAAAAGAATATTGACTGTAATCAAAATTAAGAATATTCAGCATAAATGTTTCCATTTCAACACACTGGTATGCATTTTTTTTGGAGAAAAGTGTTAGATTATCAAATGCTTTTATTTTTGGCCCATGTTATAATTTATTACAGTGCTGAGATTATGAAAGAAGAAAGAGGTGGGGAAGGAGGATAAAGATGAGAGGGTGGCGGGCAGGAAGAAGATCAGGGCAGTGGGTACAAAGATCTTCAGCAACCAGTTGTGGTAATTATGTTATTATAGGAGACTCATTAATGTATCAATTTACTAATTATTCTTTCTTTATATTCTTAATATTTTCTCACCTATATTTGATTATAATTTTCAAAAATAAAAAGAAGCAGATACTAATCATTAGTTCAGACATCTGCTAGTACAAAGATATTATGCATTCATGTTTGTTTCTGTTGTAAGAAAGCCTTCATGATGGTCTGCCCTGAGTACTCCACAATGCCCAATAATTGCTCAGCTAAGATATTGTTAATGGTGTATTATTTATATGTATTATTTATATGTATTAATGGTGTATTATTTATAATGTCTTTTGAAAGCCAGATTTACATGACAGAATTTTAATCAACAGGTAAGGCAAATGGTAATTCTGGTCGTGATGTTACAAAAGCAAAGCTATAAGAGGTTTACCAAAAAGAAGAAGAAGAAGAAGAAGAAGAAAAAGAAGAAGAAGAAGAAGAAGAAGAAGAAGAAAAAGAAGAAGAAGAAGAAGAAGAAAAGAAAAAGAAAACTCTCTGTGTCCCGAGTTATTTTTATAAAAATTTATTTAACTAATAATGTAGGTGACTTTTGATGATGAAAAAGCACAATGCAGACTACTTAAACTCAAAACCTTTTATTATGGTTATTTTGTCTGTATTCTTTAATTACTAACAAATATGTACAGGCGACTTTTTCTGATAACCCCATGACTCCAGACCAAAAAAAAAAAAAGTATTTCATGTGGAGTCTAATGTTTTATCTGTTATTCACATTTTTCATTTTATCCACCTTAACCCCTCATGAGAAGGTGTTTTCTTCATGTGTTGCTGCTGGATCCTATCCGTTGTGTTTCATGCCTTGATACTATGAACACATGTAAAGTACAAATGTCTCAGTCTTTATGGGCAATATCTGCCTCCTCTAACTTCTCAACGAACGTAAAAGGATGTTTGTTGGCTCCGGTTATTGTGATTCTGGCTGATTGTGTGTTGATGGCAAGCACATTTTTATCACTTCATCTGAATAATTGAACTAATAAATTCAAAGAGAAAATATTGTTTATTGACATATCTAGGGAAAATACCACATATTGTGTGGATAATTTGTTCTTAATTTAGAAACTGCAAATGAAAACTATCATATATATGCTTATTTATGTTTATGGAAGTGGAGTTTTAAAAAATGAACTTATTTCCTCATCTAGTATATTTCATAAATTATCCTAATATGTCTTTGTCTCCCTTTTTTTAAAATTTGGGTGGAGGGGAGGAGTACAAGATGATAAGTTATAGTCAAATTGATTAATAAGGTGATTCAGTTCTCCAACAAATGTTTGTACTCTACTATTAACAAAACTGAAAGATAAATTATTTTGTTACTGGTTTCTTTCTGCTAGCTTGGGATTCATTTCTCAATTGCATAGGTTAATAAATTCAAATTAATATACTCTTCAGTGAATCAGAAAAAAATACTTAAAAGGATACCACATTAGAATACAATCCTTGATTTCTATGGGTGATATCTAATTCAATGAATACATTTATTTCCCTAGATGTTTGATTTTAAAACATGTATTTTATATGATAAGAACAATTAGCATAGGGATGTTTGGCTGGCTTGCTTGGGAGAGTATGCAACTCTTGATCTCAAGGTTATAAGTTGGAGCCCCACATTGGCTATAGAGTTTACTTAAAAATAAAATCTTAATAAAAAGAATAATTAGTATATAATTTAATTTATATTTTAAAAATTCTAGCATTGGGGCACCTGGGTGGCTCAGTCGGTTGAGCGTCCGACTTCGGCTCAGGTCATGATCTCATGGTCCGTGAGTTCCAGCCCCACGTCGGGCTCTGTGCTGACAGCTCAGAGCCTGGAGCCTGTTTCTGATTCTGTGTCTCCCTCTCTCTCTGCCCCTCCCCCATTCATGCTCTGTCTCTCTCTGTCTCAAAAATAAATAAACGTTAAAAAAATTAAAAAAATTCTAGCATTAAAATTTTAATTTTTAAAATAATAACAAAAGAAAGAACATGATATGCTATCTTTCCCAATTATATCGTATTTTTTTTGGTCTTCCAGACCCAATTTAATAAGTTTGACTAGGATACACAACCTTAATAACCACCACAAACTGATATTTTTAGCACAGTTTTATGAGTGTGTGTGCGTGTGTGTGTGTATGTAATACAGGGATTATTTTACTCTAGGTATCTAACATTTTTGCTAAGTTTTTAAATTTAAAGTAGATTGAATCACTTATCTCATAATACCCTCATCTCATTTTATATTTTGCAATGTTGTAACTTGCTCCCTGTGAGAAGTGCATTCATGGAGTTGCAAAAATCTGTCATTTAGTCAAACATATTAAGTTGAACAATTATAATACTTTCAGCACACATTTTATATATTGTCATCTACTTTATAAATACTTCAGTTAGCAGTAGCTAGATACTGAGTGAGATCATTTATGCTTGCCCAGAGTTGTCACAAAATTTACAGTTAACTTAAAATTTACAGTTAAGACATCCAAGTCTTCTTACCTCTTTTTTGAAATGTTTATTTATTTTTTGAGAGAAAGAGGGCACAAGTGGGGGAGGGAGAGAGAGAGAATCTAAAGCAGGCTCTGTGCTGTCAGCACAGAGCTCAGTGTGGGGCTCAATCTCACAAACTGTGAGATCATGACCTGAGCCAAAATCGAGACTAGGACGCTTAACCGACTGAGCCACCCAGGTCCCCCCCAAGTCTCCTTACTTCTAAATTCAGAAAGATTCTATCAGTTGAGGCCAACCACATTCCTAGGGGTCCTCTAATAATTGGTAAAAGCCACTCTTCCAATATCTGCCCTCATGCCTTCTACTGCACATAACTTGAAAATAAATCTGGGGAGAAAGCAGAATCACCTTTCAGGGAGTGCAGTGTTTGAAGAGAATGGTACTTCCCAAAAGAATAACTACATGTGGGCTAGAATGACATTTCTTCCCCTGTATGGCCACATGCTCACTCAGGAGGAAGGGGTGGAAGAGAGAACTGTGATTACCCAATGAAGCTGAGGACTACCCTTCATGTGTGTGTTCATCGGTGTGAAAGAGTGGAGGCATCCCACAGGCAAATGGCCTAGAATAAGAGGGACGGCCCACATGGAGAGTACTGTGAGCTTATAGAGTCAGTAAGGAGTCTGCCTTGTGCCAGTTCCCTCAAGCTGCCTGTAGACTAAGCACTTGGAGCGAGGAAGAAAAGTTGCTATGGAAAAGCAGACCACATGACCCCATCCACTCCGAGTCTCAAGAGGAACAGGCCTAGCCTTAGCTGGTGGAGAGAAAAGCTCTGAACTGAATAAGAGACTGAGATTTTCATAAAGTCCGAAGTAATAGAAGTGACTTTTTAATAATGAAGAATGGCTGAGAAACTGTAGAAGTAAACTGAAATATTGTTAAGGAGTGGACACCCCCAGTGATAAGATGGAGACAGGTTGGGGTGGGGGTGGTGTTCAATGTATCAGAGATGGGACAGTTTTTGAAAGGCAAACAAACTTCTCATTCCGTTTTCCTGAATTGATCTTCAATAAAATAATTACATGCACATATCATATTAATTACATTTATACTATTAGTATGATGTCCAGTAAGTGTCATGTTGCCCTTTTGTGGCTCTAGACTCTGCTTATCTCTGTCATTTCACAGACCATGTATTTACACTATAATCCCAAATGCTAATTTTTAAATCCTATCATGGTTAGAGGTGTTGTTTGTTTTCATATAAATTATCTTAGTAGCAGCATTTTATAAAGTATTCATAAGAACCTTGAATAATCCTTACCAAAAAAAAAAAAGATCTCTTCTTCCTTATAGTTAAGCATTTATAGCTTCCTTAACTGTGGAATGGACACAGTGATAATAGTTTCCCTCTATCATAGAAAATCTGAGGTAATTAGACGTACTCTAACATATTTCTCATCATCATTATTAGTATTATCATTATCTGAGAGAACACTAATAGGCCAATAAGAATATGTCTTCTTAGTAGATGTCAAGAAAGCACTCCTTAGAGATAATTGCTGTAGGACTTGTAAAAGATATTTCCTCTCCATTCTCCAGCCTGTCTCTGAGGCAGATTCTTCTCCTCAAATATAATCTGGTTCTTTATTTTCTGCAAAATCTGGTCATTGAGATGAGAATTTTGGATCTTGAGCAGGGTAGATTGTGTAGCCCAGTCTCCTTATTTCATCAGTGTGACATCTAAAGAATCAGGATGGCCTTCACAGTATTTTATAAAAGCTATAGCTCAGGACACAAGCCAGCCTTTGTCCTCCTATGCATGCATATTCTATTGGTCTTCCTTCTTTTCTAAGCCATTTGAACTTAAAGATCCATTGAGTACCCAGTAAATCATTCCTAGAAGACCAGGCACAAAATCCTGACTTTAAAACTTGATATTTGTGGAAGTAAATAAAGTACAACCAAATGAGAGAAGCAAAGGCTATTTATTCAGAGCTTGTCACAGCAAGGTTGTCAGCCACCATTACATGCGTTTTGGCAGAGAATCAAAAGCAGGCAGAGGAGTAGACTGGACACAAGGAAAAGCTTCAGCTGAGCCCTGATTGTAGGCTGTTGGCATGAAAAAGCTGTAGGCATGATGTTTAAAAGCTGAAGCATAGGAACAAGGTGAAGATATATGATTAGTTAGGATTTTGAGAAGTCTTTTCGCCAGGTTAGAAAGTGTAGAGAATATCATTGAACAATGTATGCAGGAAAGTGATAATCAAGTTTGCGTTGTGCCAAAATCACTCTGATGTGGTGATGAAGTACGCAATGGGAGGCAGAAAGCCTCCAGAAAGCAGCCCAAGAGTGACCCAGGTATATAATTTGGATTTTATCCACCCCTTCTCCCTTTCTAAATCATCCAGTTAGAACTGTGAATATATTTACTAAGGTGATAGAATTTAAATAAATGATACAAGTATTACATAATTTAAACTTACTTCGTTATTAAACCAAGAAGACAATAGATACATCTTAAATGGAAAAAAAGCTTCATATTTTCTGCCCTATCATACTTTTTCCATTTCCATTTTCCCCTTCCTTGTTCTTATCTATTTTGCATCTGTTTTTTTTAATATATCTACTCCTGTGTATCTCCTCCTTGAAATCCAGAGGGGCATCACTTTTCCATAAGCCAAAGGAACAAGATCATCATTACTTGATGCCCTTAAATAAATGCATTAGTCAAAATGACAACCACATTGGCAATCAATAAAGACATAGAAAAAATGGCTGAAGCAAGTAGTGAGTTCAGAAAAGCAGTCTAGTTAAACAATTGCTCACCTAACTGAACAAGATTAATAGTGATTGATTTCAAGTATACCTTACAGAGCATATTTGTCTAACTATTCATCCATTCCTATCTCCTTCCCACCTTTCCCCTTTCTCCCAGTGTCACATTTACTGATGACTTACAGATTTAGTAAAAGAGCTAATTATGAAGTCTTACTTTCTCAATACAAATTGAAGGTTGGAAATATGTTAATATCAGTGATTTATCTGTATTGAAGAATTTTATACGTTATAAGAATGGTATTAATACTTGTTTGTGTTGAAAATACTATAATTCTATAAATTGTCTATGTGTACATGGTTGAAATTTCTAGAAGAAAATGAAAATGACCCTTCCCTACCATCTCTTCATACCCCAATTCAATTCAGTTTTGTGCACATCTAAAAAGCCAACTTTTCTGATAATACCTTTCTTAATTACATTTTTTTATTCTTTATTTATTTTTGAGAGAGAGGTAGAGTACGAGCAGGGGAGGAACAGAGAGAGGGAGATAAAGAATCCAAAGTAGGCTCCAGGTTCTGAGCTGTCAGCACAAAGCCCAACACGGGGCTCCAACTCACAAACCGCGAGTTCATGACCTGAGCCGAAGTCAGACGCTTAACCAGCTGAGCCCCCAGGCGCCACTCTAATAATACCTTTCTGATCTTGGTCGTCCTCTGCCTCTTTCTTTCTTTTTTTTTTTTTACACTTACATTTATTTTCAGAATGAGTTATATATGAGAGGAGAGGGTCAGTGATGACAGCCAGCTTTTTAGTTTGGGCAACTGAACAAATTTGAGGTTGTTTTCTTGTAGCAAAATCTGATGAAAGCTGACTAATTTGAGTGTGACAGACACCATTCTCTCAGATAAATTGCACAGGAAAAGTAAAATATTTCTTTCACAGGTATTGAGTTCAGTCACTGCTGTTTTGAGTTTGAGGCACCTATAAAATGTCTAAGAAGTGTTATGAAATCAACTTGGCTGGAGCTAAAGATGTAAGAGTATCAGAAAATCTTTGGTAGTCTTGTTTGTGGAAATTGTATACAGAAAGAAGACAAAGAAGACGAAAGACTGAGCCTGATATTTAAGGTCCCCTAATCAGAAGAAAAGCAAATGGGAAAAACAAACAACGACAACTTCACAGGAAAAAATAAAATAAAATAACCAAATGGGAATTGATAGATAGAAAGCAAACCAGGATAAAACGGGGCTAAGGGAAGAAAAAGGATATTTCAAGAAATGAGGGAGAAACAGCTTTTGTTTTAAGATAAAGAACCAAAAAAGTTACCTTCAGTTACAAATTACTGTCTTAGGGCAATTCTTACCGACACTTTTAGTATAGTCCTATTGACCAGGATTTTACAATAAGCCTGAATGTTGTTAGTGGAATTATCCTGCTTGCCCATAAATCTGTGTTTTTTTTTTATTCATTAAATACAACTGTTATTGTAAAAATACTCTGTGCCTTTGACATACATGACTAGACTCTCTGGGTGTGTGTCAACATGCCATAGAGACAAAACTATTTGCCCTTCAGAAAGACAGGAGTGACAAATTGGTGTGTGTGTGTGTGTGTGTGTGTGTGTAGTATGTGTGTATGTGTGAATTTAATACCTATGAACATGTTTTACAACATTCACAGAATGGAACTTATTTACAGTTACATATATAGTTATGGAGAATGTAGGAAGAAGGTAAATTTTGAAATTTTGGGGAGTAAACAACCATGTAAGGAAGAAGAAAATATCTATGTATGAGGCTATCTAGGGATAGAAAGATGGAATCAACTTCTATTTAAAAGCTATAATTTTATCCTTATTCATGAAGTTAACTCATATAGGACAAAACAGACAGGTTCCTATGGCACCCATAAACACAACATTGTGTGAAACTTTCATTTACATCAGGTTAAAACACAATTTTATATTCCATAGGAAATTAAGGGGCATCGCAGAATTATTTACCCCATGTTTGCCACACTACATTAATATTTCTGTTAATCTAATTTATAAATCAAAATACTAACCACTTGAAAAAATATATATTGTAGTTTATGTATGCAAAGTGGTTTCTATTTAAATGAGTCATCAGAAGAGAAAGAGTTTTGTTTACCTTGCAGTTTCCATAAATACACTTTTACTTTCCAAAACCCTGATGTAGAAAACGCCACTGTATTCAAGTTGATCTCGGCTGGCTTAGTGACATTAAGGGAACAAACCAATTTCTGCAGTGACAAGGACAAAAGAAATAAAGAGTAAAATATATTTATGTGGAAAAAAAACAAAGCAAAACAAAACAAAACCCCAAACTCGTTTTCATTGTTTTTGAGTCAATATGAAATTGCAAGAATGAACTTGCCGTGTGTTTGGAGAATATCTTTTAATACTTCTTGCTGTACCAGATAAAATAGAAGAAATAAAAGAGAATAAGGAGAACTATGTAATAATGCTTGTAGCTTCTCCTGTGACCTTGGGCAAGTGGCTTAACCTTCTGGTGACTCAGCTTTTCCATCTGTAAAACTGAATGGTAATTACCTCATTTATTCTGCACTCAATAGGTTGCAATTTGTAGAAGCCTTGTTCAGCATCAAGGACATTTCTTCAAGGCTTCCTTCTTTTCATTGCCTGATGTCTATTTTTCACAATTTTAATAACGATTAATGTGATCACTATAACAAAATGGGGAGGGGGGACGCATAATTTATCTACTTTTGCTGAGCAATAGCTCATAGTTAAGCCATATCTTATACATTTTCCTGTGGGTAAAAAATGGCAAATGAAAGGCAGGAGCCAAAGACTAGAACAAACTACATTTAAGTAGATAATTACCTACCAGTTATTTCTTAGTGATTTCTGTATTTTAATTCAGCTCCTAAAATTTGATAAACAACCTCAAATCAGAATCAAAGCCATCCATGGAGGGGACACCATCTGTCGTTCATGCCCATTTTTACTGAACTCTTTTTCAGTGTTTATTCATGAGGTCAACTACTTACCTCACTTTTATACTTTGGAAAAATGCAAACAGATGTTCTGTTTTTCTCTTGCATATCATCAGTTCTGACTAATGATGGTACAGTTCACGTTGGTGAATTTTCCCTGGCCCGCATTATATCTTCCAAATAACTTTGAGTCTCACCAGCTTCTTGACACCGCTTTTATCATTCAGTAAACACATTGATTACTTGACAAAGAAGACTTCAGCTAAATTGAACATTTTTAAGATCGATTTAGACACTGTCTCACTATTAGAAGAGCTAATACAATTTTAAGCACATTTATTTTTCTCACATCTGGGATGCTGGCCTCCAAACGCACTTTAAACCAGTGTATAAAAATCTTCAGTGATTCTTACAACCCAGAATCCACAGTTATATTACAATTAACATCCATAATCACTAACTCTAGAATTGCATATAAGTAATAGAGGAATGCAATGTTTAGATTTAATGCATAATTAAAAACTCTGATAATTGTGGTTGTAAGTTTGTACATCCAAGTATCATAAAGAAGTTCTTAACTAGAAAATAATTTAAAAGGAGAAGGTGAGGATTAACATACAGTAAAAGTGGTGTTTCAAGTCACAGAAGCTTAGTGTTGCCCAAATCAACTATAAACCAACCGTGAAACATTCTCATTGGACTAATAAAATACCATCGTGATACGCATTCCCAGTTTTTTTTAATTCACATGTGTGTATTTTTATTATAAAATACTTATTATAATAAAATTTCACAACAAACAACGTTATTGATTTCAGTGTGCCTCCTAATGCAGCAAACATACACTGTCAAAAGCTTTCTTGAACACATGGTATAAAGAACATCTGTCCATTGTTCTAGTTTTCCACAAGTCCAGTGTCATCAAATCTTTCACCATGTAATAGACGTCCCCTTTTCTCCAGGTTGCAATAACATTTTCCTTATTGTCTTTAAAACCCTTACCAGCTCTTCTGGAAGCTTTTCCAGCTTTTGCTAATAGCCCCCTTAAGTCCCATAGCATCTGCCCTCTGTTCCATCCCCAAAGCAATGTCATATGTTGAGGATATCTGGGGAAAACCCCTCTTTTAAGTACTAGATTCTTCTTTGGTTTCCTATTTCTGCATAGCAAACTATCCAGCACTAACTATCCAGCACTAACTGCTTTAAACAGCAACTTTAAAAATTAGTTATCATGCTTTCCTAGGTCAGGCATTTGGGTAGAGCTTGGCTAGTTAAGTCTTCTGCACCATGTGACATCACATGAGAACATTCACTTGGCACTTGGGCTCAAATGGAAGATACACAATGTCTTCACTCACATGTCCAGTAGCTTCGGAAGGATGACTGGAAGGCTGGGCTGAGCTGGAACTGACAGAGGCGCCAGTAGGATTTTGGTGGAAACAGGGTACAGCTCAGAGACCCAAAGGGAGGGTTATGAACTAACAACCTGTGGCTATTCCCTATGGACGTGGCAGCAGTGTGCCACGTGACTATGGACGTGGCAGAAGCTAATTCTCTCGTGGCAAGCAGGCATGAGGAAGTAATGCAATAAAATGGAATTATTTGGAATTGTAGTCAGTTGTAAAGGAAAAACAAATAAGCAAATAAATCTTTGTCACATTTTGGAGGATTTCAAAGAAACGAGGGTGCTAAATAAGAACAATACCTATCAACAAATAATTTCTCCAATAAGGTATTAGAGTACAACAAAGATGTATTTTTAAAGCAGTTGGTTCTGCCTTAGTGTCAAGAGAAGTTAGATCTGAGTCAATCATGTACCAATTGGGGTTCCAGTGGAAAAAGATGTTATGGCTTCATTAGGATGAATCAACAGATGTTTAATAAAAGGACTGTTTACAAAGGTGTGTGTGAGGGGTGGAGAAATTGCGAGGGGTAATACAGTAATCTAGGAACAGGAAGAATAAAGATACAATTACTTTTAATCCCAGAAGTGGCAAGGAGAGGAATGGCTACAAGAACTTGAGAACAGTAGATCGAGATGCCCTCAGTGGAGTTATGCACTGTGTTCAAGGGATACAGTCAGCCCAAGATGTAAACATGGAGAGAGTCACGGAAATATAAAATATAACCATATCCCTCTCTGATTTTCTACTCGGATTCTTTATTGGCCAAATCCAACTGAAAGCCAGAGACTATGTCCTAATCAATCTGATCATTAAAATATCAGACAAATCCCAGCTGAGGGACATTCTACCTGAATAATACTGCCCCCCCCCCCGAATGTCAAGGTTATCAAAGGAAAAAAAAAAGAAAAAGAAAATGTAAGAGACTATCACAGCCAAAACGAACCTAAAAAGACATGACAACTAAATCTGATAGGGTATTCTTGGTGGGATCATGAAACAGAAAAAGGACATTAGGTAAAAAATGGGCAAATGTGCCTCAAGTAGGGGTTTGAGTTAAAACAATGTATCAATATTAGTTTACTAATTGTAAAATATGTACCATATCAAAGATATTAAACACTATGGGAAAGTTTCTTTTCCTACATTTTGCAATTTAAGAACTGTTCTAAAGTTAATTAAAAAAAACAAACTTCAAACATCTTTTTAGTGTTTTTCACCTTATTGTCACCCAGCTTTGACTGAAATATATCTCCCATTTCATTTGTAAACAGGAAACCACCTTAAAGGACAGAACATGCCTCTGAATCTCAAAAACTATAAGGAATATCAGTTGCTTCAGGTATTCGTGGTTCTTTTCCCATCACCTAGTAGACAGCCTGTTATATTGATGGAACTCAAATTTAAAAGTAACTTTTTAAGTTCATAAATGTTAAAGATGTATCCACAGTTTGAAATAAGTCATTTTGCAGAGATTTATAACATTTATGATATTCAAGAATGAAAAGATTTTAGCATTAAATAATTTTCTTATTGATTTAATAGTAATTATGAAATGTTGAACTACATACATGACTTCACCTAAAAGTTGAAATGTATATACATAAGGTATAACTTGTAAAAACAAAAGAAAAAGAAAAAGAAAGAAAACAACAACAACAACAAACAATGAAGAGGTCACCAGTGTGTATCAGCATACTCAAATATTAATATTTGGCTGTGTTGTATAATTAATTTTCATTGGCAGCATGCCTCCTTGTGTGTTTAGATTTGCTAATGCAACAACTAAATGCACTTTGCCAGTTCTTGTGAAAGTTGACAGACATCAGCTAAATTAAACTGTGCTACAGACAAAGCTTAAATAAATACTGCACTGTGTTAAAAATAATGACTGTAATGGTTATTCCAATAACCCTGTGTAAAGTCGCTTCTCATCATCTTTTGGAATCTTAAAGTAACTGTATGAGCTACGGAAAGAATCCATTTCAGAGGGACACGGAAAAAAGGCAATGTATTTGAACATATTAACTCGCAAAACAATCTGTTAACCTATGTATGGGATTGTGCAACTGGTTGTTAGAGTTCTCTTGCTGGTATTCTGACATGAGAATTGTTTAACAAGCATCCTGGGAATTAGAGGCTCTTCCTCAGTAGTCGCATATGGCCTTCTCTGCTGCATACATAGCAGCGCTTCTGCGCCTCCCAGACTGACCTAGCATTAACTAAATTGGATGTCAAGAGTGTCAACATGCTTTAACTGCCAGTGACATTGTTCCGTGGGCTTCTCAGATGAAAGACAAAACAGCCTGAAAGGAACAGAACACAGGATTTAAAAAAGCAGGGTGGAATGCAGAGGATTTCTTTTATTTTTGGATTTATTATCTTCTGATACTTTAGTGCTTTACTGGAACAACTGCCATAAACTTTCCATCAAACATGGAATTAGAGGCATGCCTGCATCCATAGATGCACCTAGACTCACGGAGCAGTGCCATTAAAACCGTGTGCTGAAACCTGCAGGCCTCAGTTCCTCTTAGATCTTATTTCATAGCATGAACCTACCTCTTACTGGCACCGAACAAAATTTTGAAAGGTATTATTGTAGAAGTGATTTTTTCTTTATTTGCATTTTCCTAAATATTGGTAACATTTAAAAACATGGCCACAGATATAACTACTCAGGTTTCTAATAGAATGAAATTTAGTGCAACCGTGTTATAACCATAAAATAAAACATTTACAAACTCAACTCACTTCCTGTGATAGAAATGCTATTTCTTTATAAAAACTGGTCAATGGTCTCATCTAGATTTGATTTCACTCTGTTCCTGAACTATGAATTCATAATACCAAATGAAGAAATTCTTGTTTTAATCCACTCTTTAATACCCAGCTGAAAGTATATCCACTTCAGTCAGCTTCTCTGAATTTCTCCAGATTTTAATGGTGTTATATTTATAGTTCTGTTAATGTTTCCGGCCTAGGCCATGGAATTTGTATTGCTTATTTATTATATTGATTGTTTCCCTTCAAGGGAGCACATTATCTAATATGGAAGGAGAAACGATATATATAATAAAGTGAAAAAATAAATCGACAAATAATTGTAGCAATCGCTGTTGGACATTTATCAGTAACCATCACCCTCCATCTTTTGTAGTCACTAAAGTCCAAATTTTTATCCCGCACAGTTGTCCAGAATAAAAGATCACATTTCCCAGCATCTTTTACAGGCCAGTGAGATTATGTGTTAATGTCTCAACAGTGAAATACCAGAACGATTTATGTGAAGGGCTTTCAGGAAATCTTTATATTAGGACATTATTCTACTCCGCTGCCTAGAAGGTCTGTGGTGATTGCTGTTGCTCTAGCTACTGTTCTGAAGCAAGAGGCATACTTAAGGATTTTAGAGCAGGAGAGCAGTACCTGAAGATGTATCAGCAAGTTTCTATAATGTCCAAGACACCCAACTTCAGATTTACTTTTTGTGGGGTGCCTGGGTGGCTCAGTTGGTTAGCATCTGACTTTGGCTCAGGTCATGATCTCATGGTTTGTGAGTTCGAGCCCCACATCAGGTTCTGTCCTGATTGGTCAGAGCCTGGAGCCTGCTTCAGATTCTGTGTCTCCCTCTCTCTCTGTCCCTCCCCCACTCGTGCTCTGTCTCTCTCTCTGTCAGAAGTGAATAACATTAAAAAAAATTAATGAAAAAACAAATTTATTTTTTGAGATAAGCTCATATTTTCTTTTAGCCACACTAATATGGTATGTTTTCTTCTAGGATCAAACCTGATCCTAACTAACAGGGAAGAAGAGAGGGATGATAACACCTTAGCGCAATTATAAATGCAGATTTTAACACTCTACTTTCAGTAATTGAAAATAAATTTTGAGAGAAAACCAATAAGGAATTAGAAGGTCTGAACAACACAATCACACTTGACCTAACTGCTTTTTTCTAGAACATGACGTTTAAGAATGGCAGGAAGCACGTTCATTTTAAGTATAAATAGTAGATTCCCAATATTAATTGCATACTGAATCATAAAACATGTCTCATTACTTTGAGAGACAAATTCAATTATTCAAATATTTCTAACTGAATAAAAAAATACATCACAACATATTTAAGGTCGTGGGAAGGAGTTAAAGCAAGGCTTAGAGTGAAATTAGCAGACTTAAATGCTTGTTTTTGAAAATAATAAAGGTCTAAATTAATGATATAAAGTAAATTTTATCCCACATAAGCAGAAAGAAGAAAATAGCAATTATATATGTAGAAATCAATGAAGAAAATACAAGAAATCAAAGATTTGATAACAGAAACAAATCTGTGAATTTTTTAGTTGATTGAAAAATTTACTAGAATCAATAAAATTCTAGCAAAAGAGATCAAGAAAAAAGAGAAATACATATCACAAATATCATATGTGAAAGAGGGGACACAACTAGAAATCATATAGATATTAAAACATAGTGAGAAAATAATATGAATAAGATTAGATCAATAAATTGAAAATTGAGATGAAATGAACAGATCTACTTAAAGATATATATTACTGAATCTGACTCAGAGAAAATCAGCCTATCCCTCTCTACACTAAAGAAATTGAATTCATAGTTATAAAACAGATACACACACAGACACACACACACACACACACATATGCACGCACGCATGCACATCTGGTCTCCATGACATGATTGCATAATCCTATCAAATTCTTAAGGAAGAAATTATATCACTCATATGTAAAATCATTTCTAAAAGTAGACTATAAAGGGGGAAATTCTTTCCAGCTCACTTTATTAGGCCAACATTACCCTGAAAGGAAAACTAATCAAAATCATTATGATAAAATAAAAATATAGACAAGCACCATTTATGACAACAGATATTTTGTCCTTAACAAAATATTAGCAAATTGAGTCCAGCAATTTGGGAATGCACCATGACCAATTGGTGTTCTTTCCAGGAATAACATTGGTTTAACAATCAAAAAATAATTAATTCGGGGCGCCTGGGTGGCGCAGTCTATTAAGCATCCAACTTCAGCCAGGTCACGATCTCGCAGTCCGTGAATTCGAGCCCCGCGTCAGGCTCTGGGCTGATGGCTCAGAGCCTGGAGCTTGTTTCCAATTCTGTGTCTCCCTCTCTCTCTGCCCCTCCCCCGTTCATGCTCTGTCTCTCTCTGTCCCAAAAATAAATAAACGTTGAAAAAATAATTAATTCAAGTTGCCATATAAATGAAATAAAGGAGGGAAAATAAGCAACTTATTAGATTCACAGAAAACATTTAACAAAATTAAGCTATTAAGATAAAATATCTCAATAAATTAAGAAGAGCAAGGATTTTCTCAATTTATAAAATTATCTATAGAGAACCTGCAGCTAACATCAACTTACTGGTAAAAATTTGAATTCTCTCCCTATAAGATTGAGAATAAAACAAGAATATCTGCTCTGATCATTTCCATTTAACATTAAACTAGAAGTCTTAGTGAAATATGGCAAAAGGAAAAGAAGGAGCTTTTATATAAATTGAAAAGGTAAAACTGTCTCTTTGCAGATGACAATAGTGTGTATAGAGAGAATCTGAAGAGATACATACAAAGTCACTAAAACTCATGAATAAACTTACTAGGTCAGTATACAGAAATAAATTATATATCTGTATATTTCCTTTAAGTAAATAACAAAATACAGCAGATCATTTATAGTAACATCAGAAAAGATTAAATATCTAAGGATATATTTGATAAAATATGTGCAAGACTGGTACAGTGAAAGTATAAAATATTGCTGACAGAGATTAAACAATATCTACATGTACGTATGTAGTTAGGAAGACACAATATTGATACAATGTTCATTGTCTCAAAAATGATATATTGGTTCAATATAATTTCATAACAGAACGTTTTGGGTGCAAGTTGATTGTAAAATTTATATGGAAAGGCAGAGACCTAAAATAGCCAAAATATTTTTTATCATTTGATTGATTGATTGATTGATTTTTCATCTTGAGAAGTGTACTCGTGAATCCCCATCCCCTATTTCACCAATCTTCCCACCCAACTAACCTCAGGTAATCATCAGTTTGTTTCTTGTGTGTGTGTGTGTGTGTGTGTGTGCTTTCTCTCTCTCTCTTTTTTCTTTCTTGTTTGTTTTGTTTCTTAAATTCCACATATGAGTGAGATCACATGGTATTTGTCTTTCTCTGACTAACTTATTCTGCTTAGCATCATATTCTCTAGCTCTATCCATGTTGCAAATGGCAAGATTTCATTCTTTTTCATGGCCAAATAACATTCCATTGTGTGTGTGTGTGTGTGTGTGTGTGTGTGTATCACATCTTCTTTATCCACTCATCAATTGGTGATGGACACTTGGCCTGTTTCTATAGCTTGACTATTGTAAAAAAATTCTGCAACAAACATAGGGGTGCATGTATCCCTTTGAGTTAGTGTTTTTTGTATTTTTGGTGTAAATACCCAATAGAGTGATTCCTGGATCATAGGGTAGTTCTATTTTTAAATTTTAAGGAACCTCCATACTGTTTTCCACACTGCCTGCTCCAGGTTGCACTCCCACCAACAGTGCATGAAGATTTCTTTCTCTCCACATTCTCCTCAACACTTGGTGTTTCTTACGCTGTTGATTTTAGCCAATTTGACGCATGTGAGGTTGTAACTCCTTGTAGTTTTGATTTGCATTTCCCTGATGATGAGTGATGTTGAACAACTTTTCATATGTCTGTAGCTATCTGTATGTCTTTGGAGAAATGTCTGTTCATATTTTCTGCCCATTAAAATTTTTTTAATGTTTGTTTATTTGTGTGTGTGTGTGTGTGTGTGTGTGAGAGAGAGAGAGAGAGAGAGAGAGGTAGGGAGAGAGAGAGCATGAGTGGGGGAAGATATCTTCTGCCCATTTTTAATGGGATTATTTGTTTTGGGGGGTATCAAGTTATATCAATTCTTTATATATTTTGGACACTAACCCTTTATTGGATATGTAATTTGTAAATATCCTTTCACATTCAGTAGGTTGCATTTAGTTTTGTTGATTGTTTCCTTCACTGTACAGAAACTTTTTAATTTTGATGTACTCCCAATAGTTTATTTTTACCTTTATATCCCTTGCCTCAGGAAACATCTAGAAAAAATGTTGCTATGGTTACTGTCAGAGAGATTACTTCCTTTGCTCTCTTCAAGTATTTTTGTGGTTTCAGATCTCACATTTAGGTCTTTAATCCATTTTTAGTTTATTTTTCTCTATGGTGAAAGAAAGTGGTCCAGTTTCATTCTTTTGACTGTGACTGTCTCGTTTTCCCAACACCATTTGTTGAAGAGATTCTTTTCCCATTGTATAATCTTTCCTCCTTTGCCAGAGAAATTAATCATATAATGTGGGTTTATTTCTGGGTTTTCTGCTCTTCTATTGATCTATGTGTATATTTTTATTCCAGTACCATACTGTTTTACTTACTACTGCTTTGTAATATAACTTGAAATCTGAAATTGTGACAACACCATTTTGTTTTTCTTTTTCAACCAAAATAATTTTCTAAATGCTTATTTATTTTGAGAAAGAGAGCATGCACTAGTGGGAGAGGGGTAGAGAGAGAGGGAGAGAGAGAATCCCAAGTAGTCTCTGTGCTGTCAGCACAGAGCCTGATGCAGGGCTTGATCCCACCAACCATGAGATCATAACCTGAGCCAAAACCCAAGAGTCAGACACCCAACCAACTGAGCCACCCAGGTGCCCCCAGCCAAAATAATTTTTGAGGTGAACAACAAAGTTGGAGAGCTTACAGTGCTTTATTTCAAGATATACTATAAAGGTACAGGAATTGAGACAATGTAATATTGGTATGACCTATAAATCAAAGGAATAAAATAGAGGCTAGAAACAGAGATATATGTGTGTGTGTGTGTGTGTGTGTGTGTATATATATATATATAAACCTATTGGTTTGTGAGCATAATTGGTTCTGGAAACATGCTTGTAATCCAAAGCACTTGTATATCAAAGCAAATTTACCCATAAGAAATAATGGAAACTCAGATGATTTGTTCCACAACCCAAAAATATTCATATGAAAATGATTAAAATACTGTAATGTAACACAAAATAATAAATAAAAATACAAAATATAAATAAAAATAAACTAACCTGCATTTAACTTTGAAAACCTTCGCGGCTAATGTGAGGGAGACAAGCAATAGGAGGGTTATTGTGTAGGAGGACTTTCACTATCACTAATGGAATCACTGCTGTCTATTGGCTCAATGGAATATCTTTCTTTTCCTGCAACTTTAACAAGGAACCTATCCAATGACACTTGCTTTTGCCTCCTTTTGAGGATTTTGCAGAAATGTGACATTGCATTGTTGTTAAACAGATTCATTGCTCCCACTGCTTTAGACTAATTCAGGTGGTGTTTTTCTACAAAATTTTGCACTGTTTCCCACATTTTACACATCTCCTTAATCTCATTTGAAGTGAGGGATCCTCACACCTTTTTCTCCTCCTCCTCTGCAGATGAGATGCAAAGACTTCTTATAAAATCTTGCAAATTTGGCCACTCACATACCTTGTTCATACTTCTTCATGATTTCCTTCTTAACTTCCACCATAATCATCTCCTTCCTACCACCTTTCTTTTCAACTTTTTTCTGCATGGGGGCCATTGTATATGCTTGCACGGATGTTGACTACAGTACAGCATTAATAAACCCTTGTCATATACTGTAATGTAACTGGCAATAAGGCAGCAGAGCAAAGGGTCTGAATCTGCAGGCAGCCTGACCTAGAATGAAGCAAAGCATTCCTAAGTCACTCTTGTGTGGAAAAGCAAAGGACTGTCCATAGGTGCTTTGAAGTGACAAAACCTATACTAGTGCCAGTTGTGGGCACCTTCCAACTTTCTGAAAAATCACCGATTTATGCAAAGCACTGTGGCCTGAGACCAAGCATCCAAGCATGGGAGATGAACATCCACAATCACTCAGTGAGAGAGAGAGAAGAACCATTGGTTCAGTTGTGATCATGTGACATTGTAAGACTCGTATTGCAAGACATTGCTTGTTTATCTTGCAGAACAAGTTACTTGCAATCCAAGGTTTTACTGTGTAATTTTTTTGTTTGTTTTTACAGGAAAGATAATCCACTAGGGAAAATGAGAGTTGTTTTTTTTTAATTTGGTGCTGGATGGTGCTGGATAATTTGATATGAATATAGAAAAAATATAAACCTCTACCTTTTATCTTAAACTTACAAAATCTTTCTTTGGAATATAACATAAACCTAAACTTAAAACCTCAATCCTTAAAGTTTCTTTCCAAAAAATGTATAAGAAAAAAAGTTTGTGACCTTGGGATTGGCTATGATTTCTTAGGTAGGACTAAGAAGTACAAATTGTAAAATAAGAAAATTGGTTAAATGGATGATATAAAAATTAAGAAAATTAAGAGGTAATTCAAAGACTAGGAGAAATTCATATACATATGAATATAATTATATATATATAACATATCTATATGAATGGTTAATATGCACATAAAAATTGGTCATTGGGGAAATATTGATACCACAATGAGGTACCACTACAGACTTACATAGCTAAAATAAAATAAATTCATAAAACCATGTGGTACAATGAATTTTGAAGTATAGGTATGCTTTGCTTGTAAAATGATAATTTGACCACCACTTTAAAAAGTTTGGCATTTTAGTATAACATGCAGATATCATATGGTCGACCAATTTAATTCTTAATTATTTATCTAAAAGAAATGAAAACATATGTTCATGAATGTTTATTGCAGCTTATTTCTCATAATAGCTTTGCGTTCAAATGAATCTAATGTCCATCAACAGTGAATTAACAAATAAATTGCACCCCATAAATACAATGATATATTACTCGTCAAAAGTCAGCACAAGCTACTGATACACCCAATAATGTGTACATATCTCCAAATGTTATTGAGGGAAAAGGAAGTCAGAGAGAAAACAAAGTGTGACTCCTTTTATGTTAAATTATAGGAGATCCCCAAAATCACCTAAACAAAAATCAGACCCCAGATTGCCTTAAGTCAGGGGATATTGAGGAACTTACTACAAAGAGTCAAGAGCATTATTTGGAGATGTAAGAAATATTCTGTCTTAATTATGGTTTAAGTTATATAGGTGTATACTTTGCCCAAAGGCACCGCACTGTATTTTATATATGGATATATTTTACTGTATATAAATTATGCTCCCCAAACTGATGAAAGATTAGTAATACATTGATTTAATCATGTATTCTCTGCCTATGTGCATATTGTGCTTGTGGGACAACACCCTACTACTGGCTTCAACATTATTCACAAATCTTTGCCATATTTTAAGAGCACATTCTTTATATTTATATGACCTTTTTCAGTTTTTTTTTTTTTTGCAGTTCAACACCCATTCTTTAATGCAGTTGTTTTTTCTTCAAGTTCATGGGGCTGTTTGAATAAATTATCAAATACAAATTGACCCTTGAACGACGTTGGTTTGAACTGTGAAGTTCCACTTATAGACTGATATTTTTTTTTCCCCTGGAGAGAGATTTATTGTTTCCATTTGCTCCATGGCTTGGGAGAGGGGGCCAGGGTGGTTATAAAGCTACCTAGTGCCTTTCAGGAGAAGCTCAGATAAAAGCCCTGATACCAGGCGGGTGACCAAGGAACTGTTTAAGAGCAGCTGGGCTTAGGAAGCTCCTAGTAATGCTTGGAGGTGAGCCTTTCTAAGATATACTCTCCTAGCCCAGCCTGGAGGCCAGCCAGCTGGTGGAGTTGAGTCAGGTGGTCGCCACATTCTTAATAAGTTTCACCTCTTCATCTAGGAAGTGGTTCTCCAGGAAGTCACAGAGATGAGGGTCTGCTCAGGCCGAACCCAGGGTATGCAGACCCCAAGGACCTGGTTCAGATTTTTCTCTAGAACTGTGACAGTTTCAGTTTCGTTCTGGGTTTTACCCTCACCCATCCTGGGACAGTTTCCGCATGTTCTGGGTGAGGGAGTGGTTGCTGTGCTGGTTTTGCGTTTTCAAAAGATGCTTGGCACCCTTGTGCTTCTCCTCTGCTGACTCATGAAAGAAGTGGCCTATGTGCTCCATCATCGAAATAGAAGCCCAGAGAAAGGTAGGTGTAAATGGCCCATAGATGCATGTTAAGCAGGTGCTTGATTGTGCCCCCAACTTGGGGGAATAAGTCTGACAGAATCTGTGAGCTTATGGTTGATTGCAAATAAGGAGTAAACTAAAAAAAAAAAAAAATTGTGTCTGGTGTGGTCTGGAGGCAGAGGGCAACTGAGAAAAATGGTTTGTAGGCTTGGAACGGAAAAGAGGTTGGAAGATGGTTGAAGGCTGGAAGAAGGGGCATCCTGGGGCCACACTGTCGAAGGAAGGGTAGGTCTGCAGGACCCTGGACTCACGGATAGGCCGACTTTTTACAGTACATTACTGCAAATGTATTTTTCTCTTAGGATTTTCTTTTCTCTAGCTTGCTTACTTTATCATAAGAACACAATGTATGATACATATACAAAATATGTTAATCAACCATTTATGTTATTTGTAAGGCTTTAGGTCAATAGTATGTTATCAGTAGTTAAGTTTTATGGGAGTCAAAAGTTATAAGTAGCTTTTTGACTGCACAGAGGTCACTGCCCCTGACCCCTGAGCATTGTTGAAGGGTCAACTGTAATTGAATGCTTCACTGTGTGTTTGGCTTTCGGCTTTGTCCAGCAAAGCCAAGCTGAGGACAGCAGAAAGAATATCTCAAGACTCCATACAAGAGAGGTGAGAGTGAGGCTCAGGGAAGTCTCCCCAAGCTGCTCTCAAGCTTCCAGGTTTATTAAGCATACATTTAGGGAAACATTGCACAATATGTCAGTGGGCAAAGTGCCAGTAAGAAGATATAGAGAAACAATGCCTTCCTGGGGCACCTGGGTGGCTCAGTCAGTTAGGCGTCTGACTTCAGCTCAGGTCATGGTCTCACGGTCCGTGAGTTCGAGCCCTGCATCGGGCTCTGTGCTGACAGCTTAGAGCCTGGAGCCTGCTTCGGATTCTCTGTCTCCCTCTCTCTTCTGCCCTTCCCCTGCTTATGCTCTGTCTCTCTGCCTCAAAAATAAATAAAAACATTAAAAAAAAAAGAGAGAGAAACGATGCCTTCCCAAGACTACAAAAGAGCAGATTCAGAAAGCAGGATGGGGAACAAGATAAGATATTCCATAGATAGCATGGTGTAAGGAATTCTCGAGGACAGGCAGGACCAACCCCTAATACGCATTAATTAACTAGATACTGGCCCACTGTTCTCAACAAGGCCAGAAAGCAGTGTTCTGCTTTGCAATGTGTTCCCTATAATCTCCTAACCCAGGACAGAGCTACTTGATTTCCCACACTTCATGTTTGTAACTGTGACAAATAGCACTGAGGCTGGGAGAGAAGTGAAATAATAAAAGACAGCCCCCCATACTTAGAAATGATTGTGTTGCTTTCTTTTTGTCTATAACCTACAACTAGATTTTAGTTACACATTCCAGGTGGAATTGAGGTGAAGCCATCAGTAAGAAAGCCGAGTTTCACAATCTTGTACTCACCTATTACTGAAAGACAAAACACCTGGAGGAGATGGTCACAGCCTTGAGGATCATTTTTCTTTAAGTGACTTCATGAGGAAAGCTAAACCTTCTACCTACTTTTGACTCCCCACCCCTCTTGATTTCAAACTCCATTACTGATAAGACTGGTTAACCTATTGGACTGTTTTTATTTGGCTAAATTTTCTAGGTAATTGATTTCCTTGTGAACAGACTATAATTAGAAGTGTAAACTATTAGAATAATATTAATCTGTGGTGTATTTTATATGCATAGGTTTGCAGTTTAGAAATTGCTTTGTTTCTTCTCTTTTCTTTTTTCCCTTAGTGTGAAGTAAAGTACCATGAAGTAGTTTCCTTGTGAAAGGAGCAAAGGGACTTGGGGCATATATTTGTGTGTGTGTGTGCCTAACTTCATTGTTTCTGGAGAAGAAAGCCCTCTAGTGACTTTGTTAGTTCTATAAGTTATGTCCTAAAAATGATTGAGTAGATAATACTTCAATTATCATTTTTTACAAGATTGTAAACAGAACGTCAGATAAACTTTGTGGACATTGTATTTACGCATACATATGCATTTTATGGATCTACACTTACGTTGAAAGAAAGTTGTGGCATATAGAAGAGGTCACATTGCAAGTGTAACAAATAGGAAAAGTCACAAAATGCAGAACTAATTTGAAGAAAATAAATGATTGATGGTGCAATCACTGTGCAAATAGCTAAGGAGAAACTTGGGAAGCAAAAGGGCATCAGGACAATGGAACATATTAAATAAGAGTGGTGGGTGAATAAGTGTCAGTATGGTAGACACTCATAGAGGAGAAACAAATCATTAGAATGCACACTTTCAATGAGGACCATAAAGTATTTCCTGTGCGTAAATTTGTAATGTGCATCCACAATATCGTAGGAAGTGTTTACTTTACATATTTTATTGTTACGTGTTTACAAAATAATGAAATCCTTAAAGGTTAGATTTTTGGGTATTGAAAATAACTCAGTTGACAGTATATACCAGTTAGTTAACAGTATTGATATTGACAGTTCTACAAGGTAGGATACTAGCACATCAAATAACCCAAATCTCCAAAAGATAGGTTCATAAGTTAAATTTGAATTATAATCTTAGATAGAAACAGGTTTTTCTTTAGTTCGACCACAAGGTAACCAAACCAGTGGTAGTTTTCTGTTGGGCATAAATCTATTTAAAAACCAGCTTCCCATCATCAAATTTCATATAACTAGAAAATCCTCAAGAGAGAATGAATCCAAAGAGAAACACAAACATACCAAAATGTCTCTTCAGTGTCTTGGCATATAATTTGCATAATAATGGCATCTGAAGTAAGTCAGCACATGTTTAGTAATAATGAAGTAAATTATTCATCAAGTACCCATATGTGGAACAGCAAAAATCAATAGGGTACCAAACTAATAGGGTCTGTATAGATGCATTTGCTTTTCTCTATATGTATAAGCCATTTTCATCATGGTTTGTTAATGGGAGGTATAAATGCCTGCATTAAAAGCTTTAAGTTATCTGCCTGTGATTTATGTTTGCTGTTCTGCAGTCTAGTTTAATGTAATGCTTCTGATGCTAATTGCAGCTTCACAGCGCTGTTTGGTGAACAAAAGTTCTCATTTTTGTCAACATGCAGACCAGTTCCTTTCTTGGACAGTCCAACCGGCTTATTCTGCTCGGTCTGTATCTCAGAGGTCAGGGAGAGCTCAAGGGGCTGTGGAGCTGGGGCAAACATTACTCTGCTCTCAGAGATTTGTGGTTCCTGAAAAGACTATAGTTTTAAATTTGCTGTCTTTTATATAGTTGGAGAAGGAAGCAAATACCATTTAACGTGCAAATACTACCTTCTAGGTGCATCGTACAGGTACACTTCCTTATCCCTCACCACTCTGAGAATGGTAAAGTTCTCATTTTATTGATGATGAAACCCTTCGATTAAGGAACTATATGCCATATCCGTACAACGGTAGAAAACGGTATTCCTTCATACTTACCAGTGGTATGAAGATAGATGAGAAACTACTTGTAAAATTCTTGGAAGAGCGACATTTTAAAATAATTGATTTAAGGGATGCCCGGGTGGCTCTGTCAGTTAAGCATGGAACTCTCGATTCAGCTCAGGTTGTGATCTCACGTTGGTGAGATGGAGTCCGGCATTGATAGCCCCGCGCTGATAGCAGGGGGCCTACTTGGGATTCTCTCTCTCTGCCCCTCCCTCCTTCTCTCTCTTTCTCTCTTTCCCTCCCTCTCTCAAAATAAATAAACATAAATAAATAAAATAGTTAATTTTAAAAAAGATTTAAATAACTTATGTCTTATATGGGAGACCATGTTCTTTGCCTTCTAATAGGTGTCACAGAAAATTATATAGACAGGCCCTTGGAAATACAGGATTCCTTGTGTAATCAACGTTCTAAAACATTCTGTGATGGAGCTAGCTCATCTGAACACTTTGAGTTAAAGAGAAAGAGTTTTTAAGTTTGTGGAATGCCTCACCACCAAACATTACTATAGTAATCATCAGTGTTGGAAGATACCAGACACATAACACATGTGACCTATAGGGTGGGCAGCCACGGCTGTAACTTTTTCCTGGTAGAATCTTATGTCAGTGTTATGCAATCAAAGCAATAAATACCAAAAAAAAAAAAAAAAAAGAATATTCCTATCCTGAAACAGTGAAATGTTCAATTTTTTCTTTATCAATTAATTGACATCTGAAGTACAGATTTGTTAACATGTGTGATTGATAGCCCGATAGTAAATTAATCCTGTCTCTAGAGATCACTGAATCATTTCCATCACTTCCTGTGCCGTTCTCATGTTCTCACTTTCTATTACAACAGTTGATGGCAAAGGAAAGCAGAATATTAAATCATTTGTTTTTCATTACAGTTAAGACTTTTAAAACTCCTATGTTCAAAAGTTCAAATTGTTTTCTCTGGATGCTTAAAAATGGAAATATGTTTAATAACTAATAGTTCATTAATCTCACTCAGTAATATTAAAATCACAAACTGACATTTTTTTATTATAAATTATCCTCTGTTAAAAGCTGTTGCTTGATAATATATTTCCCTCTCCCTGTGAAACTAGCTATTTAACAGCCATTAGGTTTGTTTTTGTTTGTTTTCAGTGCGATTCCAAATGGCTAACTTCAGGCATTGTAACTCCTCCGCTGAGCTCAACCTCCTGAATTCAATCTCCATTAACTTCCCCAAAATGTTAGCGTTGACACTGATTAGTATATCAACTTGAGAGTTAAATGTTTCTCCTTCCTTTCATCAAAGGGACATTTCTGGATACATGATATGTCCCTTATGAAACACTTATTACTTCTTCAAAGATCCATACTTATTTTGTAAGATTTAATTATCTTTATCATTTACTCCATGACTTTTGAAAATTCTTTAAAAAAATAATCTACAAAGGTCTGCAGGTAAGGAAGTATAGCCATGCCACCGTTCATCTGTTCATCTCAGAAAAGTCTGTCTTTTCTACATATTTAATCTCACAACATATAGAACTTTTTGGGTGTTTAGGTGAATAGAATTGGCAATGTGTCATTAAAGTAACAGTAAATGGTGCATTAGTTGGCAAGGGATAACAACTTTGTTTTCTTGAGTTATTTTCTTTGTTTTATTTTGATTTCCCGAGAGATTTCATGTTATAAAGATGCAAAATATGTGTTCTAGGTTTTAGAGAGAAGTCACCCATGGCCTTATGATTTGTTAATAAATTAGAAAATACTTCTTTCCCATTGTTTTATTTTGGACAAAAAAAAATTCCCCAAAGGTATCTAACTTAGCCAGATTTCTTCAGGTGTGCTTTTAATGTAACTGTGTAATATTTACCTTCGTTTACATATAACAATGGATTCTTCAAACAAATATTGAATGGCATCTATGTCAGGCTCTGTTCTACACACTTGGGGGATAATTGTGAACACTTTATCTCCCTTTGGAGCTTATTCCATAGGAGAAGACACATTAGTAAAGTGGAAAAATCAACACATAATTTACAGTGGCAAATAAAATTAAACAGGTGCTATGATAGAAATTGCAGGTGGATTGTTCCTTAGAGTGATTGAGAAAGTTCCTTCAGAGGAAACATTGAAATTGAACAGTGAAAGAGGATGCTACTAAGCATTATGCAGAGAAGTCTTGGAATAGCGAGTGCAACATTCTTGTTAGAACAAATTTGTCATGTTTAAGGGAAAAATATATCAGCATATCTGAGGATTATGAGGGAGGAAGACAGTGACGGAAAAGGCAGATTCCGATCACAGAGAATCTTTAGGTCCATTGAAAGCCTAGTGGGAAGCTATTGGGTGGCAATTGCAGGGGAGCAATAGTGTGATTTAAAAATTTTAAATCACTCTGACTGCTTAGTGGAAAAGAAATTTGGGGTAGCAAGGCAAAACCAAGGAGAATGTTGCAGTTGTGCAAATGAGAAATGATTAAGGGTGTTGAAGAATGAATGCAAGATGGGAAGACATCTTCAAACAAACCTTCAGAGAATTAATACGAAGAAGGACTACAGAGATGGAAAAGAAATTTAGGGTTAAGAAAAGAACACCTAGGGGTGCCTGGCTGGTTCAGTCAGTAGAGACTGTTGATTTCAGGATGGTGAGTTTAAGCCCCACTTTGGGCGTGGAGCCTGGGAGGAAGGAAGGAAGGAGGATGGAAGGAAAGAGGAAAGGAAGGAAAAAAATCTTTCTTTGTTTCAAATAACGAGAAACACTAGAAGAGGTTATAGTTGTATGCCAAAGTGTATTTTCCAGTTGGCAGAACTAAATTGATGTGGGAGAGAAAAATGAAGACTTTGAAAGCATGCTGTTGAAAGTTACTGAAGTATACAAATCCTTGTTGTGAGAGGTGTGGGATATTCCTTTCATTTAAATAAGAGAGGGAAGACTGAATGTGGGTGAATGAACACAGTTCATGGCAGTTGTTAATGGCACATGGAATGGATGGCGTTGGAGACAGCCTGCTGATCCAATGCTGTGCATGGCAACTGAAGGGGAAGGTTGTCTCAACAAGTCACCTGCCATGCTATGTCCCTCTGCCAAGGATATGCTAGAGGTTAGTAAAATGGGTTTGAAGTTTCCATAGATAATCATTTGAAGACAGGCTGTTGCATACATACCAGATGATTTTGTCTTCAAAGGCTATTTTATAAATTCATTGCTGGCAGTCTCTGAATGATCTGAGATGTTTCACTCCATCTTCTCAGCCAGTCAGTGCCCTGTAGTTAGTATTCACCCAACTAGCTAAGAGTCCTGGTATGGTAATTCACTACTCCAAGCATGGCAAGTTAACAGAGCAACTTTAAGTATCTATTCTGAAATAAATAATAGAGAAATGTAACAGGAAGACCAAATGCATATGTCTTCATAAACATCTTCTACCAAATTCACAATGAGGGCCAAAACTAATTCAACTGAGACAGTATTAGCAGGAGGTACGTATGAGTAGTTGGAGGGATCAGGATTTCTTAATTATTCCAGCCCCTGCCTTATCCATGTTACCATTTCCTAAAAGCACATTAATTTTAAGTATCAGAAATTTCAGATTCTTCAGTTTGCCAAGGTTCATGATAATTCTGATCATGATCCTCAGCATGTCAATAGCTACTGGCAGAGAAAGCACTGAGCTGTGACAGAAAGCCACCTATGAGCTTTCAGACTGGACAGATTTTCTCTCTTTCATAATCTTACTTTAGACCCCATAAGTAAATAATTCCATTCTTTATGTTAACATTTCTAAACCTTGTAATATCTTCCATGGAAGGCACATGATCTAAATTAGGTACAGCCTCTAGAAGTAATCCTTATTTCCAAAAATGTTTTTGATTAGGAAGGCAAACCAAAAATGGTCTCTATCCACGATAAAGAAAATGAAGCTGAGAAATTATAAGTAAAATGGTCAGTACAGTTGACCCTTGAGTAACACAAGGTTAGGAGCACCTAACCTGCACTCTGATGCAATAAAACATTGACTCCTCAAAAATTTAACTACTAATAGCCTACTATCGATCAGAAGACTTACTGATAGCATGAACAGTTGATTAACACATATTTTATATGTTCTATGTATTATACTGTATCCTTACCATAATGTAAGCTAAAGAAAATCTTAAGAAAAATATAATGAGGAGAAAATGCATTTACAGTACTACACTGTACTTATTAAAAAAAAAATCTGTGTATAAGTGGACCTCCGCAGTTCAAACTCATGTTTGCAAGAATCAACTCTAATTCCCAGTGTTCCTGGGATTTTCTTGGCCTCTTCCTGTTCTTATGATGTAGTTAATAATAATTCTTGGGCTTACATTAAAAAGAATCCATATTTTAGACTATAAGATAAATAGTCTAACTTTTCCCATGTCATTTAGCTAATAGATGGCAGAGTGGGTTTCAAGCTTACGTCTAGCTTAAAACTCTGCTCGTTGTTCTACAACCCAATAAATATGCATCTCAGCTCATTAATTTAACCTTTATATCCAAAAATTCTGTAATTACAAGATAAGAGGGTTAAGATATATTAATTTCAATGTCAATTTGTCTTTTAGACCTTGACCATTTCTATATACCATATTAGCCATATAAGTTAAACAGAAATTAATTTCAGTCGCTTTTGTTTATTGAGAATTTTTTTCCTAGAAAAATATCTCTCTGATAGTTAATTTTTAGATGGATGATCTGTCAATGGATACTTGTTTTACCGTGAACTTTGAATTCAGTCTCAATTCTGTAGGACTAAATATGTGACTGCATGCTTCAGTTCAGATTTAATAGGAAATAATTTAAAAATATATTCAACACAATTTTATTGAGTATCTACTGGCAGGAAAAACTGGTAGTCTGTTTTGGGGTGTTAATTATTCCTAGTTTGTTCTTAATAATCATTTTCAATTTTCCATATGTCTCTTCTCTAAGGTAAATGTTGGGGTGAGACTTTATTTCTAACTGCGTACAAGTCACCCTTGTTTTGTTAGCTTATCTAATTTATAAGCAGGAGCATAAGCCTGTAGTCTTATGTGTCAAAATATGATTTTTGAATTTTATACCTCTTTTTAAATCATGAAAAGAACAAACAAATTCAAATTCCACCTATGGAAGTAGCTAGAACTTTTATAATAATAAAGGATTGGACTGAAGTTAGTATCATACCTCTTAAACACATAATTAAAGTGTGATATCTTATCTGACACAATTAGCTTTCTGCATTTCAGTTTATCCTAATTAACTTGGTTGAGTTTGACAGGTATCAGAATCTCTTGTCTTTGTGCCCTTGTTATATTCTGGCACATTAAATTTAGTCTTAAAACATAAAAAAAATATGCCACCACATCCCTGGTAAACTCAAGCCTCTCTGGAGCACTGAAATGACAGTCATCATTTCCTTCATTAAGAGGAAGAGATTTAGAGGATAAAAGTATGGAAATTTAACCAATTTTCCACTGAATATTTTTGCATGAAGTATCCAGTAACTTTCAAGAAAACGTTTTCCTGATGATTTCAATATGATGCTGATATAGCTTATGATTACTCAAGATAAAAGGGAGAAAAAATAGTGACAAAACCCAGTTCTATGCATTTCTTTTGCATAAAGGATGACAAAAATAGCTTGAGATTGAAAAATTATCTTAAATAATTTTACCATTTCTGTATCATCATGCTAAATAATTACAATTAATTTGTTTTTCAAAATTTAAATACATTTTTATATACAATGAACAATATTTTTTGTCAGTGATATGGAAATTAACCAAAGAAACCATTACATAGAATCACCCCTAAAAGTTGATCAGGCTCTGTTATTATTTGTCTCAAAAATTTCCACATATTTTAGTGAAAACGCTCATATAGCAGTGAATCTCAAGAAGAAAAACTGAAGAAACCAATTGAAGCTCTTTATCAAGTGTGTTTTCCAATATGGTACCCTATTTGTATATTTTTTTCTTTCTTTAACTTTTTTGGTGCATATAATCACAATCCAACATTAGGGAAATATAATTATCACATCCTCACATCCTGGGGGGGGAGGGGTTTGCAAAGTGCCAGATTCCCGAATTCCTAAAATAATCTTGAGAAGGTAGCTCGCCAATTATTTTTTAATGCTTACTTATTTATTTTTGAGATAGGGAGAGAAGGAGAGGGAGAGAGAGAAGGAGAGGGGGCAGAGAGAGATAGAGGATCCAAAGCTGGCTCTGCTCTGACAACAGCAAGCCTGATGTGGGACTCGAACTCATGAACTGTGAGATCATGACCTGAGCTGAAGTCAGACGCTTACCCACCCAGGCACCCCAATAGCTTGCTAACTTTGTTGATGCTACTCTGTGGGTACTGCACTCTTGGAATATCTGCTAAATAGATGAAAACATGAAATAGGATTGACTCCATCACTGATGAGATTAAAATGATACAACTTTCAAAAAATTAGAATTAGAGAGTAGACTTTGGTAATGTTTTCTGCTTATTAACTGATATTAGAAACATAGCTGCTGTGGATCACGGTACTTTTTACTTGTTTTAATTTGTAGAGATTTTTTTTTTACTTAACATTGAAGTTTGAAACTGATAATAATTTTGTTTGTAATTTGAGCCATACTATATGAGTAAAAGTATTCACTCCTTGATCCAAGTGTTATGGTGCTTAAGAAAGGCATGTATTTCTTTTAAATTTAATTATTTTTAACTTGCTCATGGGAATTTAATTCAGAAAAATATTGGATTCTTAATAAATTTTCCTACATGAAAAGGAGAAAAAATATTGTTTTATGCAGATGTCCTGTTTAAGAAATGAGTAAGTTTGGATAGCTATTGAGATATCTAATAACCTAGATGTTCTGATGTACCCTACAACAAAATTTGTCAATTCATATAACCATAAAATATCTTGAATTGCTACTTTACTATAAGTAATAAGAGTATCTACTAATTTATACTGCATAGGGCTAGCTTTACTTTTCAGAACATAAGACAGTCATTTTTCTAGACATTAGTCTTTATGTTCAACTAAATAGCTCCATTTAAGCAATTAATTTGTTCTTGTTTCTTTTTATTTTAAAAAGAGTATTTTCCATGAACCTAGCAGAATGGAAAAAAAGTACATTAAAATGGAAATTACAAATTCTGGCACAGAACATGGACCAACTGGGACTCTCATACCTTCCTGGTGGCACAGTCACTTTGGAAAACAGATTCTCAGTTTCTTAGCTACATTTATATTAACCAGCTATACCATTCACAGTATCTACCTAAAGAGTTGAAAGCTATTTTCACACAAAAACCTGTGTATGAATGTTTATAGGTAGCTTTAATCCTAATAACCAAAACTGGAGGCATTACTTCATCTGGTAAATGGATAAACTGTGGCATAACAGTATAATCTTATAGTGGAATACTACTGAAGAATGAAAATGAATGAATTGCTGACAGCTGACAATGTGCAGTAGCATGGATGAATCTCGAATGAAAAAAGCCTTATTCAAAAGCTACATTCTCCATAATTCCATTTGCATGACATTCTAGAAAAGACAAATGTATATAGATAGGGGAGTCATCAGTGGTGGCATGGGGATAGAAGGGAATGACTGCAAAATGGTAGCATGAGGGAATCTTTTTTGGGTAATGGGTCTTTTCTGTATCTTGATCATTGTGATACATTTTTAAGTTTATTTATTTTGAGAGAGAGAGAAAGAGTGCAAGCTGAGCAGGGGCAGAGAGAGAGGGAGAGAGAGAGAATCCTGAGCAGACTCCATGCTGTCAGTGCAATGCCTGATGTGGAGCTCGAACTTACAAACTAAGTGATCATGACCTGAACGAAAATCAAGAGCTGGTGACCCAACTGACTGAGCCACCCAGGCACCCCAGATTATGGTGAGAATTTCATGGTTGCGTGTAATTTCGAAACACAAAACTATATCAAAGAAAGTGAATTTTACTACATCAGATTATAGCTCAATAAAACCTAATTATATATATCATATATATATATGTTATCATATATATTTTTAATCACATCTAATTTAATTATAAATTATCATCCTCTTTTAATTCCGTATTATTTTCCTTATAGGAGAGGTTTCTATTGCTTTCATCAAGTTGCCGAATAAATAACTATTTTGTAAGAATTACCGGTAATTATTTTGGAACAAATGCCACTTAAACACTATGTCAATTACTATCAAAAGTTAACTTTTGAATGATTAACAGCAAAATGTTGGAAATAATGGATTGTTTTATTACATTAATGAAATAAGCAAGTTTTCCCTATAGAACAAGAACAAGGAGAAATAACTTTCTTGTGTGGGAACAAGAATTTGCAATTTACTAACAATGCTAGTTACCATTGTAAAAGCTTGTTTTATTTTTAGATTATTATTTTAAAAATGAAGCATAAAGACATTTCCTAAAAGGAAGGCAAAAAAGTGGAAATTATTCTCACACTACTCAATGTCATTCATTTCATTAGACTTTGTTTTGTATTCATTAAAATAACTGACTTTTTCTAGGCTTGAGTATATTACATGTGGGGGCTTTGTCTCTTTTTTAAATAGTTTTGTTTGAAGTGATTTCATTTCTGTGAAAGAAGGACAAAGCAGAGATAATTACAGCAATATGCTCTACAAGCTCATGGGGTTTCAACTTTTCCATAGTTACTTCTTGAATTAGTTCTATTATAAAAATAAAACCCTTCACAGCTCATTGTCACTGCTGTTCTTGCCTTAAAATGAATCACTTCTCATCTTCTCTTCTTAATATTTGACAAGGCACAACTATTTTTTTAAAGCTTCTCACATCAAACTTTAAAATACTCTCTCAAAAAAAAAAAAAAAGGGAAAAAAACCTGTCTAGGCAGAAGAAAGGTAAGAAACTGGGCAAGTGAAAATGAATTATCAGCTTCACAAGAAAAGTTTTGATGGTTAGCTAATTTATTTTTATGTGTCATACTGTCTTAATTATCTCAATAAATCTAAGCAGAAAAATTCCTAATGAATAACCTATTACCTTTTGAAAATTTATAAATTTTAAATTAATAAGTACATACTGGTTTTCAATATGGAGCATATCGAATACATGAAGTATGAGAAATGTTTCCAGAGTCCAAGTTTCAATAAGTAAAATACAATTATCATTTTATTACTAGATTATGGGCTAAGTATCACAACATATTTAAAGAAGACTTGATTATTTTGCCTCACTCATTATTAACTGTATCTTTTCTGTCTTCCAAAACTTGAGATCTGTTTATAATTTTAAAAAAGCATAGTTAATAGTTGCAGGTTATTTTCTCTTAAGGCCCAGGCAGATGAGAGGAGATACAGGGATTATTAAGTATTGGCTTATCTAATTTATCTTATGGATACAAGTTTATTAAGGCACACCATTTTCATACCTGGATCTTATTGACCAGCAAAATTTTAATTGTTGATTCTTTTTTTTTAGATTTTTTTTTTTACATTTATTTATTCATTTTTGTGAGAGAGACAGAGCCACAAGTGGGGGATGGGCAGAGAGAGAAGGAGACACAGAATCCGAAGCAGGCTCCAGGCTCTGAGCTGTCAGCAGAGCCCGACACAGGGTTCGAACTCACAAACTGCAAGATCATGACCTGAGCCGAAGTCGGATGCTCAACCAACTGAGCCACCCAGGTGCCCCAATTGTTGATTCTTGATTCATATTTGTCATCTATATTCTAAATCCTAGCAGTAGCTTAGTCCCCATTATGTAAAGAAACGATTAAAATTCCAAGAGAAAAGTTTCTATTCTGAGACTTAAATCAGCTTCATTTAGTTTGCAGTTCTAATCCAAAAGATCTTTTGATCAAAAGTAGAACTTTAGGAAATATTTAAAATTATACTGAAAAGAGTACAGATCTTAGCACTGAGACCTGAATCCAGAATTCACTCAAAAATAACAGAAACTTTGACAAAGTATTTAATTTTTTAGACCCTCAGTTTTTGCAGGCCTAAAATAGAAAATTCATACCTATTAACACAGATCATGTTAAAAATTAAATGAGATATGGATTATAAAATGCCTAGTATATAGTGGTTGCTCCACTCATGTTAATTCCTCAGCCAACTAATGTTAACATTTATGTTAGACCATGACTTCTCTCTCAATGAGAAAGCATAATTGAGAAGAATCTACATTGATGTAATGATTTATCATTCTGGTGTTTCTCATGGCTTCTGCTTACTTAATATTGGGAACATCATTACCATCCATTGATTATTTTTATCAATTAATTTATGATCTTTTATCCCAGTACTTTATAATTATCAAATATGATATCAAAAAGATCTAATTGCTGGCAATGTTACACAATTAAAATGAATAATATCTTTCATGATCTCATCCAATTCAATTATTTGAAACTTCTTTCCAGCAGCTATCATCAGTGCTCTTATCCAAATTATCTATGATCCCCTTGCCAACTAGGCCGTCTGGGTGGCTTAGTCCATTAAGCATCCTACCCTTGATTGTGGCTCAGGTCATGATCTCACAGTAGTGAGATCGAGCCCCCTTGGGCTTGTGATGGGCGTGGAGCCCATTTGGGATTCTTTCTCTCCCTCTCTCTCTGCCTGTCCCCCACATATGTGCATGCTTTCTCTCTGAAAATAAACATTAAAAAAAGAATATCCAATTCACCTATGATCCCCTTAATGGTTCTGTGTACCAAATGTCCAGATGTTTAGACGTTCCAAGAGATAACTGTGCCTGGAGTTCGCCCCTCTCTCCACCAGCAATTGATGAGCGGAGGATTATGAAAATCCAGCTCCCTGCCCTTAATGGAGAACAAACTGTGATTTTTATGGTCTTGATCCCTGTTTTATCAATGAAGCTAGCACTTCACTGGACTGGACTGGCTTCTTCCCGCTTGTTTATCCTGCTTTTCTTCAGTTTCTTACCAGATTCTTCTTGGGCCGTCTTCTTAAAAATCTTAATAAATCACTTCTGTAGGAATCCTTGCCTCAGATTCTGCTCCAGGACATCATTAGCCATTATTCATGATGTTATAATACTGTGATCTAACACATGCTTAAAGAGAAATGTCCTCTCTACATTATAAACAATAACCAAACACTCTGATTGACATATTTTTCTGCAAAGATCTCAGTGATTCCACATCATCCACCAAAAACGAAAATGTGAGAACACTTATACAAAATGTTTATAAATGTGTGCTTAGTATAGATGATGTGATTTTACTTCACGAGGAGGTAACTTGTTAGCCACTGGAAAAGGCAACACACATTAGAGCCACCTCAAAATTACACAATTATACTTATTTAACCCGACTAAAAGTTCCTGGAAGACTTGCTTATATTTATTTACTTACTACTTTTACAAATGGATAGCTCCACCTTCTTTTTTATTTTTAATTTTTATATTACTCTTTTCACCTATGTAAATGTTCATTGTATGCAGGCTAGACAAAAAGCACTAACATAAGGGTTGTGTATGTGGGTTCATTCACAAATATAAAGTGAATGAGTCCTCCAGTAAAAGAATTTCTTAATATAAAAACATAAAAATTATCCATACAAATTTTAAATTACTTTTTCTCCCTTTTTCATATTTTACAAATGGTGTCTGTATAATGGGACAAAAGACATAAACTACTAGATGTTCAAAACAAATAGAACTGTTTCACTAAAATTGTGTAATTTTTCATCTTTCTATTTTACAGTACACAGTTCAAAAAAGAATAAATCAAAATGCATCTGAACATATATTTGTGTATATTTCATATAGCACATTAGTAAACCTGTTGCTTAAAGCTCAGAATTCTATGGGTGTGTTATTTATTTTCTTCTATTTTACTAATAAATCCAATATTTTATCAAGACCCTTTTTTAACTCATCCATCTTAAATTTTCATAGTAGAATATTGGAAACAATATTCCTGTTTAAATTTTTTTTAATGTTTATTTATTTTTGAGACAGAGACAGAGTGTGAGCAGGGGAGGGGCAGAGAGAGAGGGAGACACAGAATGTGAAGCAGGCTCCAGTCTCTGAGCTGTCAGCACAGAGCCGGACACAGGGCTTGAACCCACAAACTGTGAGATCATGACCTGAGCCGAAGTCAAACGCTTAACTGACTGAGCCACCCAGGAACCCCAAAATATTCCTGTTTAAATCATGTAAAATTTCACTTCCAACACCCATTTTAAGGATATGTAAACAACATTTTAAAATACTTTTATTGTGAATTCTGGTATGGAATTGTAGGTTTGCATTCATTACTAAATCTTTTTTAGAAAGTAAGAAGCTAATGTTCTCTGTGATAAATTTATCCAGATCGCACAAGTGGCAAATTGTGGAAGGGGGGGTCTGGAACATAGGCAGAGTCATATGACTTCAAAGTTCATGCTTATTTCCACTCACGTTGCCTTCCTCATGAGAAAGAAAATAAAAGGATGTTAATGTTAATATGCAACTCCATTATAAAAGGGTAATTCTTAGGTGCCTGGTTTGCTCAGTCAAGTGGCTGACTCTTGATGTTGGCTCCTCATCAGCTCATGGTTCTTGAGTTTGAGCCCCCCCCCCACATCAGGCTCTGCACTCACAGTACAGAGTCTGCTTCAGATCTTCCTCTTCCCTTCCCCTGCTCTCTTCACTCTAAAAAATAAATTTTAAAAAAAGTTTAAAAAATTAAGGGTAATTAAAGTTTTAAATATAAGAAAATTGCAAGGGAATCTCACAGATAATTAGAATGAGGTAAATGAGGCCCTAGGTGGTCTAAGGGGAACATGACATTAATGTTGGCCTTAAAGGGTGAGTTGAATTCAGAAGTCAAGAAAGAATATGAATTTATCCAAACTTTCTGTAGGACCTATTTTAAAAGGTTTTACATAATTTCAAAATGTGCATACCCCTTTATTATTTCTAATTCTAGATATGTGCTAGATATACTCATATGCCCAAATATGTACTGAGTATTATCATGCCCCTAATATATAAAAATATAAAGTCTGAAATTATATAAATGTCCATCAAGAAAAGAATGGATAAAGTTGTAAGTACATAATGAAACAAATAAATTAGAGGTACAGTTTGAAATAGGACATATATACTTGAGACATTATTAAAAAGGAACTTTCTGAACAATATGCATAGTTTGATTCCATGTATGTAAAACCCATTAAATTGATTTACCTGTTTATGTATAGATTACTAAAAATGTATTTTCAAACTCTGGGAGGATATACCAGAACTTGTGTTGCTAGCTTTAAAGGGGAGTAGGAGTAGCTTTAAAGGGGAGTACAGGTTGGCATTGTGAGTATAACAACTAATGCATTTGTTTAGTTCTTATTCTCAATAATTTTTAGGGATCAAATTTTTGTTCATTACATGTATTCAAATATTATTTAAGTATTAAAATATTCTATATTGATCCAGAGGAATAGGCTCCTTGCCCAGGTTGCTTTCCCACTGTCATTTAGAAAGCAAAGAATTAACCCTTCCCAAACCATTAGCTCAAAATTATATGAAACAATAGTCAATCTTTATTACCTCTCTGCAACTGGTCTAGATACAGTCAGGAAACTTCAGGCAATTCTGGTGTTATAATAAGTTGTACGATAAGTTGTAAAGATACTGGAGACTAGTATCTTATCACCTCTCATTCTTATATGCTCTGATGGCTGGGAGGAGTAAGCATTTCTCAATCTCCATTTGCACAATTGTACATTGTCTTTTGAATTTCCATTCCATTAAATATGCTCTTCATTATCTGATGTATTATCTAATTTTTCTCCTTTACCTCTCAACATATTTTTACTTTCCTTTCTGAAATCACTTTGACAATATTCATTAAATATTTTGGGGTCTGTTTCATATCCTTCAGTCTCTTCCAAGTCTTGACAAAATCCAAAGTAAATTTTAAAATTTAAAAAAGATCTCCAACAATTTCACTTCAAATTACTGGGCATTATCCAATACAGAAAAGTAAGAAAAGGGAATGAATGGTAAATATTCTAAAGGAAGATATTATTTACAATGGTTTGTATAGGAAGTTTAAAAGAATCAAATAATTATAAATAAGATAATACAGTAAGGGGACCTCAGTGTGCAATGCTTCTGGGATATGACACCAAAATCACAGGCATAAAAAAAAATCAATTAAAAATATCAACAGAATAAAAAGGCAACCCTCAGAATAAAAGAAAATATTTAGAAATCATCTATCTGGTAAGATATTGATGTCTAGAATATATAAAAAACCTTTTACAACTCAAGAAAACAAACAATCCAATGAAAAATGGGCGGAGGGCCCGAACAGACATTTCTCCAAGGAAGATACACAAACGGTCAATAAGCACATGAAAACATTCTCAACATTCCACTGATAATTAGAGAAATGCAAATCAAAACCACAATAAGATACTGCTTCACATCCATTAGGATGACTATTACCACTTCATACCTATTAGGAAGGCTATTATAAAAAAGAAAAGAAAAACAGATTTGGAGAGAATGAAGAAATTGGAAACGTGTGTAATGCTGATAGGAATGTAAAATGGTGTAGTCACTGTTGAAAATGGTATGCTGATTCTTCAAACAAAACAAAACAAAAACAGAATTACCATATAATCATATGATCCAACAATTCCACTTCTGGGCCTATTCCCAAAAGAATTAAAATCAGAGACTTGAACAGATATTGGTGCACCCATGTTCATAGTAGTAGTATTTATTATAGCCAAAATGAGGAAGCAACCCAAGTGTCCACTGAAGGATGAATAGATAAACAAAATGTATATAACAATGGAATATTATTCAACCTTAAGAAGGAAGAAAATCCTGATATATGGGACAAGGTGGATAAGGCTTAACATAATGCTAAGTGAAAAAATGAGCCTGTCACAGGACAGGTATTGCATGATACCACTTATATGAGATTCCTAGGATAATCAAATTCGTAGTCAGAAAGTAGAATTGTGGTTGTTAGGGTCAGTGGGAGGGAACAATGTGGAATTACTGTTTAATGGATACAAAATTTCATTTGGGAAAGGTGCAATTCTTAAAATGAATGATGGCGATGGTTGCATAATAATATGACTGTATTTAGTGTCACAAAAATGCACTACCGATGTGTTCCATTGGCTAGAGCATTTTATAAAGAATTTCTCCCATGTTCCTGTTAGCATGGATGTACAAAATTCTCCATGCTGTTTTTGTAGTATCCCAAATTCCAAGCAACGTAATTTTCTATCACTAGTTGTATTTCCTACTGTAAATCCGGTACTAACTCACCTCTCTTAAAGTCACCTTTGTTTTGCTAAGGAGAAGTTTCTTGTTTTCTTTTCCTTTATGGTCTAGGATAGTTTTTGGTAACTGGAGTGATTCTGGAAGTATTTGGAAGGCAGAAGAAGGCAGGGTCCTTTATTCTCATGAGTTGGTTGTAACCAGATGCCTGGGGAAAATGAAAGATTTACAACAATTTCTTGGTGAGTGCCTGAGAGCCACCTGTTGGGCTATTGCCACCTGAGATAATTAGTGGGAAGTTTCACAGAGCCTCTTGAACATAGGGGCAGTTCCACATCAGAGCCACAGGCTGGGATTTTCAGTGTCTCTTCCAAAACCTCCTACCACCCTGATTTCTCTGGCTTCCCATGACAACATGCTGTTACTCTAGATCTTTCTTTAAAACTTTGTATCTGGATTACAGAGTACTTCTGTTTCACTGACTGAATATAGATTGATGTAATTAGACAAGCAGTTAACTTATGGTATGCATAAGATACACTCCAGTACTTAAAAAATATGAAGTAGCCCAGTGAATTCTAATTAAGAAACAAATAATAAAGTTGTAGGGAAACACGAACAGTACTGTCCCACTTAAGACTGTGTTTATAAAATTGTTAACAGGAGTTGTCTCCAGAGAGACTATTGGAGGGCTGGGTAGGATGAGTGAAGATGAACATTCACATTATTCTCTTTAAACTTCTGGTTCCCATTTGCATCTTTTGATAAAAACCTTAATGATACTCTTGAAATTAGAAATAACAAAAAGAACAACCAGAAAGGCTAAAAAATGCCTGACCCTTGGTAACCCCCAATGATTTTTGTCTCCTATGTAGTAACTTCTGATAGTTATGTCGAAGACTACAACTTGTATTTTTATCATTGCTTATATATTATAAATATTATACACACACACACCTCCTGCAGAAAATGTATACCTCACAAAAGCATTCTCCTAACATACAATCCTAACTTTACATTTTGTCATGAACACTAAACCACATTTCAATATCAGAGAGCTATTAGCAATTTCTTCAATTTTTCTTCAATCATTAGACTCCTCGTTCAGTTGTTTCTTTTTATTTATTTCAACTTTACCAAGAAAACCCTAACTAAGATACTTATATTTCTTTGCCATTCTCCTATGAAAATTCAAGCCCCATATCACTATTTCAATCCGATTCCTCCACTTCTAGATAAGGAAAAATGCATTCTGTTGAAGAATATGATACAACTTTTAGACTTGTTATTTGAAGATAATAAACTACAACCATAGATGTTTTCTCAATGTTCAGTCACTATTTTAATTCCATAGCCCTCTCTTTTTTAAATTTCTGTCCAATAGGATTCCAAATTTATTTTCTCAAGATTTAGCATGAAACTCTTATTTCATAAATGTCTGTCCACCAAATAAATTTCTCGTGTTTTCACCTTCTTGCCAAAAATATGTCTATATAAATTCAGAATTGTTGTCCTAAAATATCAGAGGGTCATTATTTCCTGCTGCACCGGTATGACTTCTCCATTCTACTTGGTTTTCCTCAGTACTTGCTCTACAGCTTGTATATATGGAAAAAAGACACACACACATATGTATATATACATATATATATATATATATATGTATGTATATATGTGTGTGTATGTATGTATATATGTATGTACGTGTGTGTGTGTGTGTGTGTGTGTAGTGATTTGGTAATGGAATTGGTGATTTTCCATAAGCACATTCTGACTGCTCTCATTATAAGAAGTTTGACTTTAGGCAATCTTTTAAATAATCTCTAATGGATCCATTGCCCTTGGCCAAAACCTCTTAAAGGATACTAATTGTTTTCTCTATTTCCTTCTTGCTAAGAGTTAGCATTGTTATTAAATCTAAGAATAATAATAATGGTAATAAGTAATATTTACTGAGTACTTACTATATTCTAGGAATCTTTTAAATACATTAAATTTTTAAAATTTTCATGTGTTTTCAACAGCCCTAACAGGTAAGTACTATTATAATTCAAATGTTAAGATTTGTAAACTGAACTATAGAGAATTTGGATAACTTGCCTGAGGTCACACAGTCAATAAGTGATTAAACAGTATTTTAAGCCAAAGTGGCCAACTCCAAAAACTAGCACCTTAATCATTATGTTGTCCTGCATTTCAACTGTACACATTAGTGAAATAATTTGCTCCTTTAAATAGGGAGAAGATCGTGTTTGGTTGATGATTCACAGGAATGGGTGGTACTCTATTTTTATGATGTGTATTATCTAAACTGTGCATATATGTAAACATTTTTTATATATGATAAAATTTTTAAAAATAACCTTACCACAGTGGTCAATTTTGGGATCATTGCCAAGATTGTAACTGATCGCTTTTGCCTTCAGTTTATATCTTGTCTGAACAGGAACTTATTAAAATTTTCCACAAGGCTTATGAAAGGGTTATGAAGCTCTTGCTTTATTTTTCTAGGAGTAATGTCACTCCCAGAACTTTTACATTTTACAATTAGTGTAATTTATACATTTTGCATCTTTCTGGAATCATGTCTCAGTGGACATCATTAGGATAAACATTGGCCCTCAGAAAAATACCACACTCCAAAGAAGTTTCTAGGTAAGGAACATTCGAACACAATTAGTATCTAGGCATTGCCTATATTACCTCTTGCCCTTTATCTAAAGATGGAAAGCTTTATCATCTGAAGGTAGTAGGACTCTTCCACAGACTAAAGGGGTAGCGCACTAGGCATTTAGCATCTATTGACAAACACACTTAACAGATAATGAGTGACTTTCAGCAAACGGTCAGGTACAGAGAAAGATAATTATGGATCAATGTTGAAATCCAATTAGAATTTCATTTTGTCTCATTTGGCTAAACAGATACAACCTATCTATGGAGACACATAAATTAACCACTAGTAAAGAGGATTCCTCATCAGGGGGATTTTAAGCTTTGGTTTTCTGATAATACACCTGTGAACCATCTTGTAAAGAGGGTGCTATAACCTTAGCACGATCTGCTTAAGAAAAAATAGCAATAATGTTCTATCTGTTCCATAGTGTAGGGGAAATGATTGTATGCTAGTACCAGATGCCTTAAGCAGTATTTGGACATTTTCTTCAAGTTCTACCAGGAGAATGTTATTCAAAGGAGAAGTGCCACTTTGATTCACCAGTAAAGAGTGGACTGAGCTCTCTGTTTGAAATTACAGCCCTTACAAACACTTTCCATATTTCTCTGCTGTGATTCACTCTTTCTTGGTGTTACTGTAAGTTTCAAAACTCATTTTGTAGTTTTGGCTTTTGCTGTTCTAACATCAGTACCCAGAAGTCAATACAGAGTTTCTCAGTCCGGAATTCTGTTCTTTTAAATATTCCTATAATCAACGTTTTTTTGTCATATGCTTTCGGCCTAGTGATTATGTCCTTAAAAGGGCCTTCTTTTATCCACATTTCTGAATTTTGTTTCTTCATTAGAATTTAAGTTCCATGAGAACAGGAATTTTTTCATCTTCCTATAATACCTTGAGCAATTTGTAATACATATGATTCAGTGACTGTCTACTATAATGTTTGGCATAAAATATGTGTTCAACATTGATTTAGTGAATGTATGAGTCAACTATACTACATTTCGTAAAGCATGGAGTTGAAATCTGAATTTCACCAAAAGTTCATAAACTAGTGAAAATATATTAATCAATTTGCCTTTTTCAACAAATATTGATTAAGTAAATAAAACGTTACAAATAGTATTTCCTGAAAAGATTGAGAAAGTACTCTGGCAACCACATGTGATAATGCTGGATGCCAGAATTCTAAAAATAACCAAAAAAATATTGTACAAGTTTTCATCACAAGTCCTCAAATATTTCTGTTAAGGAGGGCTTTTCTTTCTAATTTTGTGCCTTAAAATATACATTACTAACACCACATTAAAAATTCAAGTCTAAATCTTTATAGCCCAAAATACAAAATCTTTTAACACATTAATGTGTATGGAAAAAAAAGATCAATTTTTCTGTTGTTAATGGAAGTATTATTGAAATAAAAGTGGGGATTTCAATTTTTTTGATTTTCAATTTAAAACATAATCCACTGGATTATTTGTTTTTAGGGTGTGGATTTGGTGAGTTCTTTATAGATTTTGGATACTAGCCCTTAGTCTGATACGTCATTTGCAAATATCTTTTCTCATTCCGTTGGTTGCCTTTTAGTTTTGTTGATTGTTTCCTTTGCAGTGCAGAAACTTTTTATTTTCATGAGGTCCCAACACTCAGATACCACCTCACGCCAGTCAGAGTGGCTAAAATGAACAAATTAAGAGACTATAGATGCTGGAGAGTATGTGGAGAAACGGGAACCCTCTTGCACTGTTGGGAATGCAAACTGGTGCAGCCACTCTGGAAAACAGTGTGGAGGTTCCTCAAAAAATTAAAAATAGATCTACCCTATGACCCAGCAATAGCACTGCTAGGAATTTACCCAAGGGATACAGGAGTGCTGATGCATAGGGACACTTGTACCCCAATGTTTATAGCAGCACTTTCAACAATAGCCAAATTATGGAAGGAGCCTAAATGTCCATCAACTGATGAATGGATAAAGAAATTGTGGTTTATATACACAATGGAGTACTACGTGGCAATGAGAAAGAATGAAATATGGCCTTTTGCAGCAACATGGATGGGACTGGAGAGTGTTATGCTAAGAGAAATAAGTCATACAGAGAAAGACAGATACCATATGTTTTCACTCTTATGTGGATCCTGAGAAACTTAACAGAAGACCATGGGGGAGGGGAAGGAAAAAAAAAGTTAGGGAGAGAGCCAAGCCATAAGAGACTCTTAAAAACTGAAAACAAACTGAGGGTTGATGGGGGGTGGGAGGGAGGGGAGGGTGGGTGATGGGTATTGAGGAGGTCACCTGTTGGGATGAGCCCTGGGTGTTGCATGGAAACCAATTTGACAATAAATTTCATATTAAAAAAAATAAAATACTACATAAAAGACATAATCCATTTACCATGCACAATTATGTAAAAGTAATATGCTTATACTTTCATTTAAAGAAATAAAAACAGTGATTATTATTTGACAATTTGATTTCCTTACACCCAGCATATTTTTATTACCTGCTTGGCAAATGCCCATAGGAATTTAGGTTCTGAGCCCAGAAGTTAAAACCCTCTAAGAAGGGAATTATTTCCTGTGTACGTTTTGTAAGATACCTTGATTCCTCACGGACTCAGTAAATAAATCATTATCTAACCGTGCAGTAAAGTGTTTATTGGTCTTCTCTTCAGCTTAACAGAATATAATAAAAACCAAAATAAAACCAACCACAACATATTCATTTTGGCTATTCCTTCACTTTCATACATAGCACCTTTGACATGATGATAATAGTAAGGACTTGATTGAATTCTAAGGCTGGGATTTGTCTTTTTAAAATTCTTATCTTGCTTTAATTATTTTACATCAGAAAGAATAAAACATGTGACTCTATTCTTCCAATAACTTCAATAATTCCTGCCAATAGATCTACCAAAATGTAAGTACGCACACAATCTGTATATGATGAAGCACAATTTGCTCATCTGAATAATCTTTTTGCTAAAAGAAAGACTTACTCCTTGATTTTCAATAGATCTTGCTCACCTTGACAATCCCTGAGATTCCTTCCCAGTTTCAGGAGCACACACGAGCAGAAATTTTCTGTAGTTACTATTACTTTCTCCATCAACCATTGATGAATATTTTTAATCCTACCCAGTTTGTGTAAATCAGGGGTATGTTGTATCTGGCAGTGAGATAGGGGCCTTTGTTCAAGGGTGATTAAGAAGTTAACCACCTTTCAGAATTCATTGAATGAATCTTGGTCATCTCTATGTGACCTATGCTGAAATCATTAGTTATAATCACAGAAGATTTTCAGTCCATAGAATTTGGCATCCCAACTGTTCCACAACCCCCCCCTTTTTAAAACACTGCATGTCTCTGCTGTCATACAGGGACCCCCTTTTTATCTCTAATGGAGCCTCTGATTCTACCTCCACTTATCAGCCACCATCCTGCTCTGAAATGCGCTTCTACTCTTTGTGTTTCATTACACCTGTTACTATGCCATACCCATCACTTCCTAGACCAGTGGCTATTGCCATTGACAGAAATCAAGACCTAATTCACTATGTATCTCAAGTTGAGTGTCCAACAAATTGGTAGATGATCCTGCTATAGTAGGACAGATTTTAAGACATTACAGATGCTTTTGAACTCCAGGGTAAGAAATTATGCTTTTTTTGATAGGAAATGAAAAGTTATTGTGAAACATTGAAGAGGGCAGTAAAAATGATTAAAAGTGCTCTTGAGGAAACTTGTTGACTTGTATGTAAAGGGAAAATGGAAGCAGGAATGTTTTTTTTTTATGTTCCAGTTAAGGGTACAGTGTTTAACAACCCTAAAAAGATAGTCACTGCTAAAGAGAACTTTACCACTTTATATCCCTTTGTGGAATGTTTCAAAGAAACAAATTCACATGAACATTTCAACAGATTTTTTTTTAATTTTTATGTTGGTGTGGTAAGAAACTCTTAATGTCAGATCTAACCTTTTAATAAAATTGCAAGTGTACAATACAGTATTGTTGCCTGTAGGTGCTATGTTGGACAGCAGATCTGTTCACAGATGGCAGGATCTTATATGTAGAAAATCCTAAAGATTGCACAAATAAACCAACAAACAAAAACTTAAGAACTCCATACTAGTTATAGGTCTGTTAAGGATTTGTATTTCTTCATGATTAAATCTTGGTAGGTTATATATTTCTAGGAATTCTTTTGTTCTGGGTTATTCAGTTTGTTGGCATAGAATTGTTTATAATAGCTCGTAGGATCCTTTTTAATTTTGTGTCATTAGTTGTAATCTCTCCTCTTTCATTTCTGATTTTGAGTCTTCTCTCTTTATTCACCTATTTAGCTAGCCTAGCTAAAGTCTTATAAACTCTATCATTTTAAGAAATCACCCTTAGTTTCACTGATTTTTTTTCTGTTGTTTTTCTATTCTCTGTTTCATTTAATTCTCTAGTCTTTATTATCTCCTTCCTTCTGCTAACTTTGGGCTTAGTTTGTTCCTTTTCTAGTTCTTAAAGTGTAAACTTACTTATTTGTATCTTTTTTTTCTTTTTAAGTGTTCACTGCTATAAACTTCCCTTTTCTTAGTGCTTTCCTCGTATCTCATAAATTGTGATATTTTATATTTTCATTTTTATTTCTCTTAAGACACCCCCTATTTTTATTTCTTTGTTGGGTGTTCAAAAGTATGTTTAATTTCCACATACTTGTGAATTTGTCTTTTTTTCTGATATTGGTTTCATGCCACTGTATTCAGAAAAGATATTTGGTATGATTTCAGTCTTCTTAAATTTGATAAGACTTGTGACCTGAAGTTTGATCTATCCTTAAGAAAGATTTATGTGCACTTAAGAAATCGTGTATTCTGCTGATCAGTGAAGTCTTCTGTATGTGACTATTATATCCATTTTGTCTATAACATTGTCAATCAAGTCCACTCTTTGGTGATTTTCATATGGCTGATTTTTGTCCAGTATTGAAAGTGAGGTATGGAAGTCTTATAGTATTATTGTATTACTATTTTTCTGTTTGATATTTTAATATTTGACTTGGATTTTGTCTATTTTGTCTGATATAAATATAGACAACGATTCTCTCTTTGGGGAGTCATTTGCATGGAATCCCTTCATTTCCCATCCCTTCACTTTCAACCTATGTTAGTGTCTTTGAATCTAAAGTAGTTTCTTGTGGGCAGCATGTAGCAATATTGTTTTTTTATCCATTCATCCACTCTATGTCTTCTGATTGGTGAATTTATCAGTTTACATGTAATGTAATTATTGATAGGGAAGGATTTCATATTGTTTTCTGTTTGTTTTATAGTTATTTTGTCCTTTATTCCTTTGTGTTTTATTGATTTTCTGTATTGTTATATTTTGATTCCTTTTTTCTTTTTTGTAATATCTATTAGGGGTGTGTGTGTGTGTGTGTGTGTGTGTGTGTGTGTGAGAGAGAGAGAGAGAGAGAGAGAGAGAGAGAGAGAGAGATTGATTACCATAGGGTTTACATAAAATATCTAGTAGTTATAACAGTCCATTTTAAGCTGGTAACAACTTAATCTGAATCACATACAAACTCTATGCTTTTACTTTTCCTCCCCTGAACTTTGTTATTCATGTCATAACTTACATTTAATTTTATTGTTTATCTATTAATATATTTTAGTTACAGTTATTTTTGATACTTTTGTCTTTTAACTTTTATACCACAATTCAAAAGGATTTACCCACCACTATTACAATAATACAGGATTCTGTTGCTGTCTATATATTTACCTTTACTGATGGGTTTTAGAATTTCTTAATCTATTTTGCTATCTTTCCAACTTGAAGAACTTTTAGCATTTATTCTAAGTCAGGTCTAGTGGGAATAACTTTCTCAGCTTTTATTTGTCTGAGAATGTCTTCATCTCTTCTTCAGTTGTGAAGGACAGTTCTGATATATATAGAATTCTTGGTTGGCACTTTGTTTTTTTCCTTTCAGTACTTTGAATACATCATCTCACTCTCTTTGGTGTATAAGTTTTTGGTGAGAAATCTGATTCTAATTTTATGGAGATTCCCTTGTATTTGACAAGTTGCTTTCATTTGCTACATTCAAAATGACTTCTTTCTTTTTGTCTTTTGACAATTTGATTACAATTTGTCTTTGTGTGGGTTTCTTTGGATTTATTTATTAGAATATTATGGACTTTGTGGATCTGGATGTCCATAACTTTCACAGATTTGGTAAGTTTTAAGCCATCATTTTTTTGAATAAGTTTTCCAGTCCTTTCTCTTTCTCTCTGTCCTTCCCGATTTAATTTGATGGTGTGCTATAAATGACTCGGGCCTTTTTCCTTTTTTTCTTTCCTTTTTTTCTCCTCTGACCAAATAATTTCCAATGACTTGTCTTTAAGTTTACTGATCCTTTCTTCTGCTTGACCTAGTCTGGTGTTGAATTCCATTAGTGAATTTTTCAGTCCAGTTATTGTGTTCTTCAGCTCCATGATTTCTGTTTGGTACTTTTTTATATCTTTTTTTTTTTAATCTCACTTTATGCATTGTTCTCATGATCTTAGTAAGCCTATGTGTGACAGTTATTATGAATCCTCTTTTAGGTAAATTCTACATCTCTGTTTTCTTAGAGCCTATTTCTGAAGATTTATCTTATTGAATTATTTGTAAAATATTTCCGTTTCTTTGTTTTCTTGACTCTGTTGATATCTATGTATTAGACAAAAGAACCACCTCTCCTAGTGCTGATAGATAAGCCGTGTACTATAATAGAGCTTCTCTATTAAGTCTTCCCAGATATTATCAAGTCTTTATGCTGGTCCAAACTACTTTGTTTTTAGAGGTCCCCAAGAATTTAGGGTGTGTTGGATCCCATCACTATTCTGAGACAACAGAGACTGAAGCTAATTCCTCAGGAAGTCTCCAGATAAGTTGGGTTGTTAGATTTTCAGTGCACCTCTCCCTCCCTTGGGAGAAACTGGGACTTGGAGCTTTTCATCTACTGGCTCTGTGCTGGGTCAGAGACAGTGGCCTTGGTGAGATCCATTCAAATTGCCATCTCTTTTTACAGACCCCAGGCCATTATCATATTCCATATTATCTTAGCATTCTCAGATAGGCTAGATGGAAGTCAATTCTGTGGGTAACACATGGAAAAATTGAAGCACTGGACTCGTGAATGCATGGTGTACCTCTTTTCTTCCCTAAGGAGAAGCTGGGATCTTTCTTTGTTTCATTCGTTCATTTGTTCATTCATTCATTCATTTCTGATTGTGTAGCACTGTGTTGGGGGTGGAAATTATGACAAGAGGGTATTTTGAATTTCTGTATTGGTTTGGTTGTGTCCGGGACCACTCATCCAGGATATAGGGGCCTCTTAACTAGTTTCTGGATTTCTCACAAAGGTATTATGTTTATGAATTATTATTGCATAAGTGTGCTTTTGGGGGGAAGGTGGGGTGGGTGCTTCCTATTCCATCATATTGCTGTAAGTACACTAAGTACAGTTTTAAAAGGTCAGTTTCTTTTTGTATATCTTTACATAATATTCCCAAAAGTACTGCATACAAAAGTGAAAAACAAAACTGTGCAGTATGTTTGTTTTGGTTTCTTGTGTGTATGTATGTATCAATAAAATCTATATTAGAGTTCGGCGCGCCTGGGTGGTGCAGTCGGTTAAGCGTCCGACTTCAGCCAGGTCATGATCTCGCGGACGGTGAGTTCGAGCCCCGCGTCAGGCTCTGGGCTGATGGCTCAGAGCCTGGAGCCTGTTTCCGATTCTGTGTCTCCCTCTCTCTCTGCCCCTCCTCGGTTCATGCTCTGTCTCTCTCTGTCCCAAAAATAAATAAATGTTGAAAAAAAAATTTAAAAATGTCTATATTAGAGTTAATATAGCTTAATAAAGCTCTAAGCTGTCAGCACAGAGCCCAACATGGGACTCGAACCCACGGACCATGATCATGACCTGAGCTGAAGTCGGATGCTCAATCGACGGAGCCACCTAGGAGCCCCAAAGAAAACGTGACTTTTAAGAAAAAGCTGATTGTGGTAAGGGAAAACCCATTCCTGGCAGAGGAATCACCAGTAGAAAAGCCTGAAGGTGGGAGACTCCCTGATATTTGGAGACCATCCGGGAAGTCTGCCTGTCTGGCATGGAGTGAACAAGGGAGAACACGATAGCAGACAGGGTCAGAGGTGGAAGCAGTGAGTGACCTGGTAGTCTTGGAGTGCCTTTGAACAGAGGGTTAACACAAACTTACATCTGCATTTTAGAAGGGTAATCTTGGGTGCTGTGTGGAGAAGATTCTGTAGGGAGGCAAAAACGGTGGCAGAGAGATCCATGAAGCAGCTGTTGCAATAATTGAGAAAAAAAGATGATGTGGTAGTTTAGAGAATATACAAAGGTTGTCCAGTTACACAGTAAGTGAGTTACCTCAAATCCACGCTTCTTTTCTCTGTGTGTTTGGTCCAGCAATGCTGTAACTTAGTTAGCCTTGGGAATGTGTGCAAGTGTCTTTCTTGGCATGATAAGGGATACCAGAGTTTGTATTCTGAAGTATAGGATAAAAGGATTGGCTTTTGTTTTGACAAACTTCTGACACCAGTAAATGTCATAGTTGTATCATTAGTTTTAAATATTTCCCTTTATTGGTCTGGATAGCTCTATATAGAGGAAGAAGAATAAGCATTTCTATAATAGTGACATAAATTAAGCAAGAAATAAAATAATGTCTTGCTACGGAGAGAAAGAAATCAACACATTTTCCAATGATTTTTTTTTAATTTAGCGTGTGATAACACTTTGTTCACAAAGGACATACTGCTGTGAATCCTTCTTATTGTTCTGCAGAGCATGGACATATAGCAGTACTATATTTAATTTTTCAGAAAGTAGATGACATTTCTGCCCTTCAGATCGTTCAAATCTTCTCCTTAATCAATAAACTTGAAGTGAGTATCTAGATCATTCTTAAGAGAATTAGAATGATGTTATAGATACCAGGGAAACATTGAAATATATATCTTAATAAAGTAGAGTAAAGCTAGATAAACATAATAAAATATATTCATGAATGATTTGTTTCTAGAAAAATAATAAAAATAATAAAAGTGTTGCATGGATTAAAAATCTTCCTACATGCATTTATTTGTGTTTCCATTTTCCTTAAAAAATGCTGAATAAAACATTTTTCAACTAACTTTATATTTAATTAGACTTATTAGGATTATCTTTCATCAAATACCAGTAATTAGGTGCTTCCTTTGAAAGCATAGATGTCAAATGAAACAGGAAAAAATGCCTGCATGTTTGCCTGATTCAGATGATGTTCAAGCCTCATATTTCCTGGTTTTGTACAGCAAAGTGAGAGCTTTCTATGCTTCTGGCCATCTATGTACCCAACATAGAGTACAGGAGATGATGGGATACATTTTCCAGTGTTCAAAAGAAAGCGTGGTTTATAAATGTATCAAGGACACACACACACACACACACACACACACACACACACACAGCATCCTATAAAACACTTGGAGAACATCAATAAATATGGTATTATTTCAGTTCTTAAAATTTAGCTACTGTGATTAGATAGGAGTTCCTCTTCACCTGCATTGTTAGGAACTTCAGATTAGCAATGAAAGAATTAGCTTTGGTTTGACAGACTTCTTTGATTTCAGTCACAGAGGAATGTGAAAAATATTTAATATCAATTAAATAGTGATACATAGTATCTTATTTTTCAATAGTTGCATCTTTTATAACATTTTAATGAAAATTTTAAAACCTGTATTTCGGTTTCTTCTAAGAGCTTCAAGAATCTCATGCTCTTGTCACCCACTCACCCACACACACGCACATTTTTTTCAACCTCTATCCTCTCCCATTACTGTGTGGACTCACCCTTCCTGTCATGGACAAATTAATTATAAGAGTAATCAGTATTCTGCCATCACTTCCTCATTATCCATAACTACTCAACTTACTGCAATTTGCCTTTATCTTATCAAGACTCTATTGGACTTTGCTGGGATTCTCCTAACTTCAAAGTCAATGCTACTTTAGCCTTGATTTTTCTTAATTTCGTGGCAACATTTCTTTCCACTGGATATTACCCACTTCTTAAATAGCCTTTCTAATCAATTTCCTGAAAAACATATTCCTTGTCTCCTATTCTTGCAGTTCATTCTAAGTCTCATTTCCTTTTATTATTTTATGCTATACACTGTTCCTCATATATCCATCCTTCAAATGTTCCCTAGATCTCCATAAAGAATCTTCTCTACGAGGGCATTCCATGAAACCATACCCATTTGCATTTTTTCACGTTACCAAACTCAGGGAAATTTAAATGTAAATAAACCACCTGATATCTGGTTCTCTAACATGACAACCAATATATTGCACCCTCTGCTTAATAAGAGCTTGCAATTTATCCCTAATTACTTCAAACACAGTTTTTCTAATAAATATATCTCTCTATCACAAATAATCTTCCTGTCAGTAATAATATCTATTAGAATGACTAGAACTTCCCTCAACAACTGTTCCAACTAAACAAACCAAAACTTCTTCTCATTGACCCTATGTGGTCAAGTCACAAAGTTCTGCAGGTGTTAAATAGGTGCTAACTGCTCACACTTCACTCCTTCTATCCCTCTTTCACTGTTTTCTCCAATCTCTCATTCTTTCTCTAAAAGAAATTCTTTCTGTTACTTACTGGGATCACTGTTTTGAATCTAGATTCTCACTCATTATTTTCAGTGACTGGAATGATATGTTGGTTTTAAAAAGAGATAGATGGAGAAATTGGAAAAGAGAAGAAGCAATGGGGGGGGGGAGGAGTGGGGAGAGAGAGCTTGTTCTGCTATGACACATTTTGTTTCTGAGATCTTGGGTTACCAACAATCATTAAATGAGAAAGTTTTACATTTTGCAGAAAACAGACTGGGGAGTTTCTAACTAGCAAAACTCCCTTCCCCCAAAAGAATTTGAATCACAGAAATTCTTCATATTTATATAACTACATTGAGAAGATCTCCAATTTATAGCAGCAAATGTATACCCTAGAGAGGCCCTTATTTTTCTGAAATGAATATATTAATAGGATCCTTACGATATGTTCCTGAGGGTCATAAGGCCCGCAAAGGGCATGCATTAGAAAATGTTTGTGGTTCTAATCACCAGGCTTCTGTTTGCTAAGCTAAGCATGTCAGCTGAGATTGAAAACTGAATTGTTTAGGAAAATACAGGAAAAAAAATTTAGCAGCTCTTTAAGTAAAGAATGAAGGGAAAAATAAATCATGTATCAGAGACAAGAAACTTGGCTGGTAGAACAGAGCTTCTAAATTGGAAATGTCATGGCATTTTTCCTGATATAAGTACAATATGAGTGTTTTCCCCACTCACTATTCTTCCTCTCCTGCAAACAAATAGCTGTTGGCATAACACACACACATTGGTCTCTACTTATTTGATCTTATGATATCAAGTTTATGTGTTCATAACATATAGGAGAAGAAGAGAAATACCTGTGCCATATGAGTGCATTCAATTGGCAACATAAAATCAAGCCTTCTCTATTCTCATCTATACTTTGTGGACTTCTATTTCAATGACTCTCATCTGATATGTGTATTTGTCTGACTCTTCCCGTCTATTGTAAGACTTTTAGAGCACAGAAGACATACCTTCATCCGGTATTATTTATTCTATTCTCTCCACAACCTCCCAACCTGTTCCATGGCTCTGGCATCTAAAATAATGCTTTAAATATAGCACAACTGTGATTAAAAAATAACTTTAAGAGGTGACAAAAATAACACGTCATGACTTGTGAATTCAGTCCCTTCTACTAATTATGTTACCATTAACCAGTCTGCACAGAGTAAGCCAGAAAATAAAACAGAAATTTCCAAACTCTTAGACTTATCTGTGGTTAAAATCAATCTCCAGAACAGAGAGGCCTTAAATAAACCTTTTATCTGTTATAGAATGAAGCAGGTTGCAATCAAATGCTGCCTGAGTAGTTTTTGAGGAACTCTTGCAAAGTTTGACGTGTACCAATAAACTTTTCTGGAAGCGTGTTAAGCCTTAGCAACAAGTATCTCTATATTCCCTTTCTTTTGAACATGACTGTTTAAAAACGGATTAGCTCTGTTACCTGCAGCATTACTATATCATTGCTTTTAGAAATAGATCCTTATTTGCCTGTAAAACACTTGAAAATGTTACATAGGAATTTGTTTTCTGCAGTTCTTACTACCACTGATAGCTACAAACATTGCATCCCCAAAAGTATTTTTGAAGTCAGAATGCTGTACCCCCAGATAAGGGCTGTAAACCAAAACATTAGTATCACAAATCCACGCTTTATAGATATCCACATCAAAATGTGTTTGTGATTATTATTTAATCAGAAAATAATATATTATTGGGTAAGGAGATCTACTATTCTCTGATTTTATTAAAGGAAGTCTATTCTGTACAGAATGACATTTTGCAATGGGCTTCTGCTCTCCTGGCTTTGTCACAATCATTGTCCTAAGCTAGGGTTTGTTCTAATTCCTGCCAAATACATGGGTACTGCATAAAAACAAATACCTTTTTTTAAAGAATAAACAAAGTATCTTGAAGCATGAAAGTGCAATTTTTATGTTTCTTCATCTCTTAAAAAAGTTCTTACTATTGCTGTAAGTCCTAGTGAGTTATAGTTCTTTTATACACATGAAAAAAGATAATGGTTATAATCCCACTATGTGAATTTCAACTTTCACCCCTCTCTCTAAAGTTAAAAGTGAGCTTCCAAAGCTTTTAGAAGGCAGCTGCCCTTTTCAAACTGCATTTCTAGTGCATCAGTCTTATTGATTTATTCATAGTAAATGCTACCTGCTCATTCTTTGTGCATGAAACTGAAGAAGGCTGCATAAGTGCTTCCTAAACTCTGGCAACCATCTCAGATGTAACTTGCCTACATGGTGAAAACTTATGCTTTCTGGGAGGACAATGCGCGGGCTGGAGAGGGAAAATGGGGCTCTCAGTGCCAACCAGGATAGGTCATAAATTCTAGTTTACCACCAATATCAAATGTGAAATGTTTTAACATTCCAGGAACTATTACTTCCAGAAAGTGATAGACTCTCCAGTAATGAAAGCATTGATCCTGAACTGAACTCTAAGTGCATGGTGTAAATCGGTTAAGTTTTCCTGGAGAAATCCATTTCTGAGTCTCAAAGTCCTTACATGTGAATGCATATTAAAAAAAAAAAGTGAGGCATCTTAATTTTACCACCCAAGATACAGATTTACAAAGAGAAAAAAAATTATCTGTTTTGGTCATGCTAAGGAATCTCCTGTCCCCTTATTTACATATTTATTTATTCATGTTTTTTTTTTAAACCTGTGACTACTGATTTCACATTGTGTAAGTTATTTTATGTGCTAATGTATACTGAACTAGACGACTTCCTACCATGTAAATGTTTATAGGACAGAAAAACCCTCTAAAGCCATTGCTTTAGGCCAATAACCAAATAAATTATAGGGCAGGTAAAGTCTCTTATTTATTACCTTTGTGGGTTATCCATTGAAAACATTAGGTAGGGACCACCTTGCTTCTCCTTATCTAATTCCATGAAAAAGAAGCTGATATGATCTGACTGAAATGGTTTGATACACAGCACACATTTTCCAGCTCAGTGTCTAGAACGCTAACAATCAAATGTATGCTAGAAACAATGATGAAATTACTATTTTCCATAAAACAAATACAGCCAAAATATTTCCCACTGTTAATGTCTGGACCTGATCCAATCAGTCAGTGATGTAGCAATGGGTCTGGTGTGTGGTGTAGGGTCTTCTGAGCTGATTTTTAGTGTCTCACTGTCTCACATAAGTAGGCAAGGAGCACCTAACATTTGAGATAAACATTTAAGATGAAGTTACAATATAGCCTATGTGCTAAAATGGGAAACAGAGACAATGTTGGGAGGTGAGAAAAAATGTGAAGAAAATATATTTAAAGGGCAAAAATAAAGATTCTCCAAGGAAGGGAGGAAACTAGGAGAAAAGAAAGAAAGGAAAATATAAAAATTTCAAGAAAAAAAGGGAAGTAATAGCAGTTTTTTTAGATAGAAAATTTGGCAGAAAAAAATGAGTAAATCTTGTGGAAAAGGTTACAAAAAAGGAGATTAAAGATTAGAAAATATAATTTTCATATTTTTATTTTTGATATCAGAATAGATAAGCATATAATTCACATCCAGAGTTGTTCAATTGAAATAATTCAACATTCTAAGTTAACAATCCCAATAATTAATATGAACATTGTCAGTGATAGCATTAGCTAAGTTCTTTTTATTTCTTCAAATCCACAGATTTCCACTAACTTTATCTTTCAAAATTCAATCACTTGGTCTTTGTTCTCAAGAAACAGGAAGGTGAATTACATCCCATCATGGCTGTGCCATCATGGCTGTGCTGTGTTCAGCTGTGTGTCCTATTACCACACCAGTAGTCCTATCCTTTCAAATTTTTTTAATGTTCATTTATTTTTGAGAGACAGAGCACAAAAGGGGGAGAGGCAGATAGAGAAGGAGACACAGAATCCGAAGCAGGCTCTAGGCTCTGAGCTGTCAGTACAGAGCCCGATATGGGGCTACACCCGCAAACTGCCAGATCATGACCTGAGTTGAAGTCAGATGTTCAACGGACTGAGCCACACAGGCACCCCAAGAGTCTTATCCTTTTAAGTGGAAGATTAACATTTTGTATATATTTTCATATATTCAGCTTTACATATTCCAAAAATATAAAAGAATTTCTGTGCATTTAAGTTAATATCAATGTGTGAAATCTTTTGTGTGGTCTCATACCAAGAACGGTGCCAAGGATGATGTCATTTTCACAACTGAATATTTATACACCTTGACTTGAATAAAATCTGTGGACGTAAATTTATACAATATTTTAATTACACAAACCTAGATTGTTGGGATAGATTTTTTAACATGTTTATCATTATGAAAATACTTAATATTATATGTCATTATTTTCTCTACATGCATGTTAGATTTTAAAGGAATGCTTTTCCAGATTGATGATTTCTTTAAACTTTGTTTACCCCATATAGTATTTATATTTGGATCTCAATAATCTATTCATTAATAAAAGAAAAATCAAGATGTAGGAAAATTATGAGAAACATTTTCAGAGGAACTGTGCTCAAGTGAAATGGTTTGAAAATCACTGTGCATAATAAGTGATGATATTGATGAGATTATGGATAATCATGTTTTAAAAATCATTAGTATGATGTCTCAAGGAAGAAAAGGATGAGAATCTGCTCTCCTCTAGAATTGTTTTCTTTATTATGGATGATTCATTATCTGGTCTAGTTTTAGTCTTATGCAGAATATTTATCGCATTAAAATCATGGGCTTTATCAACATTTTGAGCGCTTATTATGTGAAAGATACTAAGATCAATTAGGTTCTAAAAGATTTTGATAATTTTGCATTCATCTTTGGCTATATTTCCACAGTATCTGTTCCAAAACCTTTTCTAATTTTCTTAGTTTTATATTCACTTATGTTAATTGAATCCAACATATTTATTGAGAAATCAAAGTTATTTGAAATGATGTCTCTCCTCATTCTCTATTTTCCTAGCTCCTTCCTACCCTCAAGCCTGAGGCCAAAAGGCATTTGTATTACTGCCAAAAAGCAATTTCTCCACTTATGTTTTCACTGATAGCCCAACTTGTGTTCTGCACACTTCAACTCATTCTCCTTTGTAACTTTTAATTTAACAAAACAGGTAAATAACCAACAAATGGAGAGATAATCACTTAACTCTGCTGTTGCCATTTTTTTTCTTCAAACTGTATCCTTTCTTTTAAATTATGGATTTCTAAGAATATCTCATAATCATTACCTTTCTTTTTTTAAATTTTTTTTTTCAACGTTTATTTATTTTTGGGACAGAGAGAGACAGAGCATGAACGGGGGAGGGGCAGAGAGAGAGGGAGACACAGAATCGGAAACAGGCTCCAGGCTCTGAGCCATCAGCCCAGAGCCAGACACGGGGCTCGAACTCACGGACCGCGAGATCGTGACCTGGCTGAAGTCGGACGCTTAACCGACTGCGCCACCCAGGCGCCCCTCATAATCATTACCTTTCTATCCTAACACCTTATTTTTGCCTTACCTTCCCACATCTTCTAAATTTCTTACTCTCAACCTTCAAAAATAACAGGGATTCACAAATCACGACCTAATATCTTCCAAGTCCACATTTTCCTTGACTTTCTTGAAGTAGATTTTATTTCCTTCTCTTGCTCATTAAACATCGGAACTCTTTATTTATTTTTTAATGCTTATTTATTTATTTTGAGAAAGACAGAAAGAGAGAGTAGGGGCTGAGCAGAGACAGCCTGAGAGGGAGAGAGAGAGTCTCAAGCAGGCTCTGCATTAAACAGCATAGAGCCTGACACAGGGCTCAGTCTCACAAACTGCGAGATCATGACCTGAGCTGAAATCGAGAGTCGGATGCTTAACCCGCTGAGCCACCCAGGCACCCCTGAAAGTTTTTTCCTATTTTAGCACAGTGCATTTATATCTAATTCACAATCATAAAATAAAATCCTTTTAGTGGCTCTCCTGTTTCTGTCAATTATGTAACTAAACAGGTTCAAATTCTTAATAATTTTCAGGGGTGCCTGGGTGGCTCAGTTGGCTAAGCCACCAACTCTTGATTTCAGGTCAGGTCAGGTCATGTGCTTTGTGGGTTCAAGCACAGAGCCTATTTGTGATCCTCTCTCTCCCTCTCTCTCTGCCCGCCCCCCACCTGTGTGTTCTCTCTGTCTATCTCAAAGTAAGTAAATAAACTTATTTTTTAATTCTTAATAATTTCAAATCATTTTCTCTTCTTTCACTCACATTTCAGTTAAAACCTCTAAATGATATTATTCCTTGCCTGTCTCCCTACAAAAGGCAATGTACATATTCACCAATTTACAAATAACGCAATTGAAATATCTCTCACTTTATAGTGATAGGACTATGAATAGTGGTCCTTTGCCATTTTGTTTGTTTGTTTTGCTAAGGACTTTAGGTCATAGAAAAATTAGAATACAAATTGAGCGCTATTTCCCTGGGCGTGGGGCAAGGATCAGGGTGAGGAATCCCCCAGGGCTAGGTCAATACCCTCATATGCTAGAGGAGTTGTGATAATCCCCTCCCTGGCCCCTACGATGGGGAACCTCAGCAAGTTCAGGACCCTGTGCCAGAGCCCATCGGTCAATAACTCAGGCTAGGGTTCAGTTCCTGAGGGGATAGAGTCTGGCAACAACACAGCTCGTGTCCAAACACAAGGTCAAGTCATAAGTACCAAGATTGTCCTGCCCGTGAAAGTGATCTTGTTCAAGAAGACAGTCCCCCAACTTGGGGCTGCCCAGGGCCATGTACATCTGCTCCAACAGCTGCTCTTTGGTGAAACAGTGCTGGTCTCTCAGGAAGCATCTGAACAAAGCCCAGTGCAGAGTTTGTGTCTGGTGCCATGACCTTCATCACAACCTCCGTATGCTCCAGCTATCAGCTGACCAAAGCATGCCTGTCTTGTGAAGCACAACCACTTTCTGTACTTCCTTTGAGAGGATCTTGCTCTTTTGTGCAGTCCGGGCAATGATGCACTCCTCACGGTACCTGAAGTTAAATGTGTCAGTGGACACGTGGCCTCCCCACTCAGCATGCAGCAGGCTTCCTTAAAGATGCTGAACACTGAACCCTGGAATCAGTGCCTCCAGAAGTGATGGGTGAAAGCTTCTGGCCTGGGTCAGCTTCAGGCTCTTCAGATGCTCTTCAGAAATGTCCCACCTTCCCTGCAGTGGGGGAAAGTGGATGGAAACATGCGGATTAAGTGGCCCTGCCTCCAGAAGAGGGTTGTTCAAAATAGCTTGATTGGTGAACGCTGCCAGGAATAGGACAGGGGGAGTGGTGCCCATCCCATCCATTTACACTTGGGCCCTGGCGGAGAGAAAGTTTTGTGGGTTTTTTTCCCCTACATGAAGCACCTTTTATTTGATTAGACCAACTAAATATGTTTAATACAAAAACTATTTTAAAACTGTTCTTTTAAAAAAAATTTAATGTTTATTTCTGAGACAGAGACAGAGCATGAGTGGTGGAGGGGCAGAGAGAAAGGGAGACACAGAATCCGAAGCAGGCTCCAGGCTCTGAGCTGTCAGCACAGAGCCTGATGCAGGGCTGGAACTCACAAACGGTGAGATCATGACCTGAGCGGAAGTCAGTCGCTCAACCGACTGAACCAACCAGGCGCCCCTTAAAACTGTTCTTAAAATGAAAATAAGTGAAGGGCTAACATGATTCACTAGATTATGACAATCTAGTTAGGAGATAAGAACAAATCATCCTTAAGCATGAAAAATCATCCAAATAAATGACCTAACCTGGAAATCAAAGAACTACAAAATGGGGGATAAGAAGAAGTGAGAAAAAAATGGCCAAGACTCCATGACCTTTGTGGTAATAGCAGTCTCGCATATATGTGTTTCACATGCATAATGAGAAGGATGGGAGAAACACAGTTGAAAAATTAACACCAAAAATTCCCATAATTTGGTGAAAAGGATAACTTAGATCAAAGAAACTCTTTGAACTGTGAGAAGGGTTACGTAAAAATAATGCCATATAGTCAAAATACAGAAAAGCAGAGGCTAAGGGAAACATCCCAAAGACTCCACAGTAAAAGAACGTATGGTACGTGGAAGAACGATGAAATGAGGAACAGTCATCTCTCTCTTAAAAGGGGGTGGCGCTGGGCAGGGAAACCAATATAGAGGCCAGGACATATCCTAAATGTGAAGAGAAGACCACATTCAGAGAGACAAAAGTTGAGAAGCTTTAAGTCATAACATGAAACTACCTAAATCGTGTAGGATGCTGTTGGTATGAGAAGAGAAAAAGTAGATCCATGGAACAGAATGAAGAATCCAGGAATAGGCAAACATGTATAAGCTCATTTGATTTTGGACAGAGATGCTGAAGTATTTCCACGGGGGAAGGGCAGTCTTTTAAATGAATGGCCCTTCAGTAACTGGAGGCACATATGGAATAACCCTTAATCCCGCTTAGTGGCATACGAAGAACAGTTGAGGTGAAGCCAAATTTCAATGCAAAAGCTAACCTCTAAAAATTTAGGAAAGAAATTAGTGGATTTTCTGTGCAACCTGAGGTAGGCAAAGATTTCTTAGAACACAGAAAGGAATAATAAGAAAGATAAAACATTATAAATTAGACTTCATTAAAATCAGACTTTGTCAACATAAGAAAATTAATAAAATGTACAAGCAGTCTTTAACAGGCAGAAGACCCGCATAAAGAATTATGTAAAGTACTTTCATAACTCAATAATAAGGAGATAAGCATTCTAACAAAAATGGGTGGAAAAACTTGTATACTTCACAAAGAAATATGTGTAAGTGTTTAACAAATATGAGAAATATGCAATATTATTCATTAAGAAAATGTGAATTAACTTCAAATTTATATACACTCACTAGAATGACGAAAATTTAAAAGGTTGTCAGCACCAAATGTTGGCCAGGGTATAGAACAACTATATCTCTCATGCGTGCTGGTGAGAATATGAATAAAGAGAAAGTTTGGTAGCCTATCATAAAGGGATATGTCTGTGCCTAAAATTTTACCCTAATTATTTACTCAAGATCTAGAAATCTACAAATAATAGTTTTACACAAGAATGTCCAAAGCTGCTTTATACACAGCCAAAAACTAGAAGTGGCCCTAATTTACAAATAGGAAATGCCCTAATATTTTATGGTGAATTCATATAACAAATATACTGCTTATCACTTAAAAAAAAACCTTAATATATACAGAATGACGCATCTCACAGACACATTGGAAAATGAACCAGATACTAAAAATTATAAGCTACAGGATTCTTAGTGTGTTCTAGAACTGATAAAACCAATCCATGATGGAAAAGAAAAAATTGTAACATTTACCTCTGTGGACGGTGAGGGTATTGATTGAAAGCAGCTACGTGTTTCTGACGTGACATAAATCTTATGTCTCAACAGTATATTCTTTTGTCAAAACTCATTAAATTTTACATTTAAGCTTTGCTCATTTCACTCTAATTAAATTTTATCTCAAGGAAACAAAGGAATGGTAAACAAATATTGAACTCTAGTTACAAGTGTTTTGTTTTAGTGGTGTAGGTTACCAATTTTGAAACTGTCTTCTGTGTTTGCTAAGCTTAAGCAAATGCATAAATATATTGAGGTTAATGAGAATCAGGATTGTCATTGTTTTCAAAAGGAGTTAAAAATATTAAAAAGAAAAAAAAATCTAGGTGCCCTGAATTGTTGGATAAAATTAGAGACATCAATATGAACTTGTCATTTTAAAAGAGAGAGACATATTTCCAAGTTTGTTCACCGAGAGTCATAGAAGCTGTGAATGTATTTGGCTCCCAGTTTTGTTTTCTAACAACTGTTGTCTGTCCGTTGGAAAAGGAATAGGGAATGTTGCTGATAGTTGGGCTGAGCCATAAAAAGTGAGATGCAAGCCTGGACCATCCTGTAGTGCCAGACATTAAAGAAGTGCTCTAAGAATCATGGAGAGATGTCTAAAGAACACAAGAGACAGCCACATACACACAGAGAGAGTAAGGGAGAAAGAATGTTAAGAGGCAAATTGTCAACAGCCAGTGAATGTAAGTAAAGTATTTCGAAGATACAGGGCTATTTTTGCAACTTTTTTTTTAAATGTGAGATGAAATCAAAATGAAATGTGCAAAATATGTTCTAGCAGGTGTCTTACACATGATTGAAAACCACTGGACTAGTCTATCCGGTCTATCTGAACTCAATCATGGAATTCTGACTCTACTCCTTTCTTAAGAATGCTTTCACAATGAATACCTGTTTCCTACATCCCTGTCACAATCTGTCCCTCAGAATTCACCTAAAGGGCTTTTTTTCTCCATGAGACCTTACCCACACATCTTTATACCTAACTGAGTGGACCATGCAGGTGTAATTTATGAATGCTTTCTTTATGACTCTTAATTTTTGGCATGTCTTTTTGTTTTAAAGCTTTTAAAAAATTTATTTAAATTCATGTTAGTTAGCATACAGTGTACTGTTGGTTTCAGAAGTAGAACTAGTGATTCATCACTTACATATATTCATGCTCACACAATATCCATGCTCATCCCTACAAGTGCCCTGCTGATGCCCTTTACCCATTTAGCCCATCCCCCCACCAACCTCCCCTCCAGCAACCCTCAGTTTGTGCTCTGTATATAAGAGTCTCATATGGTTTGCTTCCTCTCCATTTTTTTCTTATTTTTCCTTTCTTTCTACTGTTTTCATCTGTTTTTTCTTAAATTTCACATATGAGTGAAATCATATGATATTTGTCTTTCTCTGACTTATCTTGCTTAGCATAATACACTCTAGCTCCATCCACGTTGTTGCAAATGGCAAGATTTCATTCTTTTTGATGGGCAAGTAATATTTCATGGTGTTTTTAAACATTTTTCCTTTTTTAAATGTTTATTGCTTTTTTAAAAAAATTAATATTTACTTTGAGAGGAAGAGAGACAGGATGTGAGTGGAGGAAGGGCAGAGAGAGAAGGAGACACAGAATCCAAAGCAGGTTCCAGGTTCTGAGCTGTCAGCACAGAGCCTGATGCAGGGCTTGAACCCACAAACCATGTTATCACCCAGGCGGCCCAATTCAATTTTCTTTAAGAGAGAGAGACAGGGTGAAAGTGGGGGAGGGGCAGAGAGAGAGGGAGACACGGAATCTGAAACAGGCTCCAGGCTCTGAGCTGTCAGCACAGAGCCTGACATGGGGCTTGAACTCACCAACTGTGAGATCATGACCTGAGTCGTAATCAGACACTTAACTGACTGAGCCCCCAGACACCCTGAGTAATATTCCATTGTATATATATACCACACCTTTATCCATTCATCAGTTGATGGACATTTGAGCTCTTTCCATAATTTTGCTATTGTTGATAGTGTTGCTATAAACATTAGGGTACATGTGCCCCTTGAATCAGCATTTTTGCATGCTTTGGATAAATACCTAGTAGTGAAATTGCTGGGCTGTAGGGTAGTTCTATTTTTAACTTTTTGAGGAACCTCCATACTGTTTTCCAGAGTGGCTGCACCAGCTCGCATTCCCACCAACAGAGCAAAAGTGTTCCCCTTTGTTTGCATCCTCACCAACATCTGGTGTTTTCTAAATTGTTAATTTTAGCCATCCTGACAGGTGTGAGGTGGTATCTCATTGTGGTTTTGATTTGTATTTTTCTGATGATGAGTGATGTTGAGTATCTTTTCATGTGTCTATTAGCCATCCGGATGTCTTTTGGAAAAGTGTCTATTCATATCTTCTGCCCATTTCTTCACGAGATCATTTGATTTTGGGTGTGAAGTTTAATAAATTCTTTATAGCTTTTAGATGCTAACCCTTTATCTGATATGTCATTTGCACATATCTTCTCTCATTCCATTGGTTGCCTTTTAGTTTTGCTGATTGTTTCCTTTGCTGTGCAGAAGCTTTTTATCTTGATGAGGTCCCAATAGTTCATTTTTGCTTTTATTTCCCTTGCCTCTGGAGACCTATCTAGTAAGAAGTTGCTATAGCCGAGGTCAAAGAGGATGCTGCCTGTTTTCTTTAATAGGATTTCGATAGTTTCTTGTTTTATATTCAGGTCATTCATCCATCTTGAATTTATTTTTGTGTATGGTGTAAGGAAGTAGTCCAGGTTTATTCTTCTGCATGTTGCTGTCCAGTTTTCCCAGCACCATTTGCTGAGGAGACTTTTTTTTCCATTGGATATTCTTTCCTGCTTTGTTGAAGATTAGTTGGCCACACTTTTGTGGGTCCATTTCTACGTTTTCTATTCTGTTCTATTGGTCTATGTGTCGGTTTTTGTGCCCAACAATTGTAAATATTTATGCCCCCAACTTAAAACACCCAGATATAGAAATCAATTAATCCCAAACACAAATTCTTTGATAGTAATACAATAATAGTAGGGAATGTTAATGCCCCACTTACAGCAATGGATCAATTATCTAAGCAGAAAATCATCAAGGAAACAATGACTTTGAATGACACACTGGACCAGATGGACTTAACAGATATATTCAGAACATTTAAACCTAAAACAGCAGAATATACATTCTTCTCAAGGCCACATGGAACATTCTCCAGAATAGATCACATAGTTGGTCACAAATCAGCCCTTAACAGGTACAAAAAGATTGCGATCATACCATGCATATTTTCAGATCACAGTGCTATGAAACTTGAAGTCAACCACTAGAAAAATTTTGGAAAGCCCTCAAATACATGGAGGCTGAAGTACATCCTACTAAAGAATGAATGGGTTAACCAGGGAATTAAAGAAGAAATAAAAAATACATGGAAACCAACGAAAATGACAACATGACAGTCCAAACCTTTTGGGATGCAGCAAAGTCAGTCTTATGAGGAAAGTACATTGCAGTTCAGGCCTATCTCAAGAATCAAGAAAGGTCCTCAATATACAGTCTAACCTTATAGCTAAAGGAGTTAGAAAAGGAACAGCAAATAAAGCCTAAAGCCACCAGAAGGCAAATAATAAAGTTTAGAACAGAAACACATGATATAGAAACAATACCAACAAGAAACAGTAGAACAGATCATGAAATTAAGAACTGGTTCTTTGAAAGAATAAACAAAATTGATAAACCTCTAGCCAGACATCAAAAGGAAAAGTGAAAGGACCCAAATATATAAAATCATGACTAAAGGAGGAGAGATCACAACCAACACCACAGAAATACAAATTTATAAGGGGATACTATGAAAAATTATATGCCAATTGGGCAATCTGGAAGAAATGGACAAATTCTTAGACACCCACACACTACAAAAACTGAAACAGGAAGAAATACGAAATTTGAAAAGACCCACAAACAGCAAAGAAATTGAATCAGTGATCAAAATCTCCCAACAAACAGGAGTCCTAGGCCAGATGTCTTCCCGGGGAAAATCTAGCAGACATTTAGAGTTAATACCTATTCCTCTCAAGGTGTTCCTTGAGATATATATATATATATATATATATATATATATATATATATATATATATATGTTCCTTGTATATATATATATACACACACACATACACACACACACATATATATATATGTGTGCGTATACACACACACACACACACACACACACACACACGGAAGAAAAGTTTCCAAACTTATTGTATGAAGCCAACATTACCTTGATTCCAAAGCCGGACAAAGACCCCACTAAAAAGGATAATTATAGGCCAATATTCCTGATAAACCAGGATGCAAAAATTCTCAGCAAAATACTAGAAAATTGAATCTAACAGTACCTTAAAAGAATTATTCACCATGATCAAGTGGAATTTATTCCTGGGCTGCAGGGTCTGGTACAATATTCACAAATCAGTGTGATATACCACATTAATAAAAGAAAGGATAAGAACCATACGATCTTGTCAATAGATGGAGAAAATGCATTTGACAAACTACAACATCCTTGCTTGATAAAAACCTTCAAGAAAGTAGGGACAGAAGGAACATACCCTAACTTCATAAAGGCTATATCCAAAAGACCCGAAACACTCCACCAAATTGTTTTAAAACTTTCGAAGCTCTAACAGGCAGAAATTCCCTAACACCTAACTACTTTGCTGGAGCTAAGCAGGTGCTTAATATTTTCAGTTCAATTGTTTTTGGTTTGGAAAAAAAAAAAAACATATCCCAGTGAAAGCCTGGCTTTGAAATATATTTAATTCTAAGTTTTTATGCTTTTATTTTAAAACTTATTTATATAAGCCAAACTTATATTAGAAAGTTAAATTTTTGTAGGCTTTGGAACAAATGCAATTTTTTTGAAATCCAAACTCATTTCTTAAGTGCAAATATATTTGAACTTGTGAGTTACTTTAATAAGTTCAAACATCAGTCAATTCATGACCTTACATTTGCTACTGTTTCTTGTAGGATATGGTGTCTATTGTGTAGTCGAAATGTTTTCGCACCTTGATACTATTTTAATCACATGAATAAAAATTGCTGAATTTCCTGGTCCTTGCCAGATCCGATATAGCCTTGGTAGGCAGCTACCATCATCATCCGAAAGCCTTTATCTTCATGGGTTCTGGAATGACAAAAGGAGAGTGAACAGATGTTTTCAAACTCCAGTGGCCATCTGCTGGGCCCTGAGCAACCCTCCTGACAGAGGAGCAATCTGCAGAGCACTTACTCGTAAAACACCCATTTCGTGAATGAAATGATTTTAGTGGTCTCTAAGGCTATCACTTTGTCATCCTCTGTCAGTACTAAAATTAATGTGGAAATAAAAGTAAACAAAGCATCTTTCCTTCCTGTGTTTCCAGAAATTTATCGACTTGTTTAAACATCTGACTCTTGTGCAAACACACATGGTTTTATTATAATTGCATTTAAATCTTGATGAGAACAGCAACCTCTCATCAGAGTTTTTCCTCTTTAGGATTATGCACATAGGCTTAACATTGAACTCCATTCTACTCTTTGGTAGAAAACCCATGTTTTGTTTTTATTTTCTAGAAATAATTTCCCCCTCCAGACGTCCTACGTGACACATGGTAATATCCGCATATACTAATATCACATATTAAATCTGCATTAGTCTGCTAGGGATATTGTAACAAAATACCACAGTCTGCGTGGCTTAAGCAACAGAAATTTATTTCTCACCACTCCAGAGGCGACAAAGCCAAAATCAAAGTGTTAGCAAGTTGGTTTTCTATGGAGGGCCTTATGGGAAGCGTCTATTCCAGGCTTTTCACTTTGCCTTATAGATGGCACCTTCTCACTGTGTCTTTACATAGATGTCCCTCTGTGTGTGCGGGTCTTCTGCCTCCTTGTATTTCCTCAGAGCCCCTGTATCATGTGATTTGTCTTCCCAACTCTGTATTCTCTTTATTCTTGTCATTGCTGGGGCATAATATGGGACCACTTTCCTCAGTGTCTCTTCTTCCACACATTTAATACTTCACCATTTAATGGACTCGTACTATAGGCATATTGTTAATTGCTGAAGAGATAATAAGTAATGTATACTTTTATCCTCATGATGTGTAGTTAGGAGATGACCTCTGATTGTGTTTGCATACGTATACATGGCCAGTGATATTGTACAGTAGCTAGAGGTGGTGATGGGTGAGAGTCTAAGAAAAATAGTTTAGCTTTAGATGTGTTTAATTTGAGGAAACTGGAGTAGCCCAGGAGGAAAGTGTATAGAAACAGAAAAACTGGCAACGAAGTTGCAGTTCATTACCCTACAGGTAGTGGTTGAAATCAGTGAAACCACTAAAGATCTTAAAAGATTTTCCCAGCAGAAGCCATGAGGAAGGAGAGGAAAAAAGGGCAAGGACAGGATTTAGGTGACGATGCTTTGAGCGAAAATAGAGCAAAAGCTCCTCCTCAACTTTAGGGTTTTAAAACTTCCCAGATTTTATGAAATTTCAAAATACAGGTTTATTTCCAGTGTTTGACCCTATTTAAATAGCTTAGAACCTATTCTTCCTAAAGATCAAATTCTACAGGTGAAAGCTGGTGTAGAATAAATGCATTCTGCTGCCCTGGGATCAAACATACAGTCCAGAGTTTTGTCACTTTGCCTTTTGCCTTAATCCTCCTCAGAGCTTTCTTGTAACTGCTGAATCATGGCATCCTTCTCAAGTTGAGATTATCTCCATCGATTTTCCTTTCCTCTAATTCAGGGCTCTATATGTAGGCTGCTTTTCTCACATCTCAGCAGCCTCCATCACTGATACATTCACCTGGGGATCTATCTCCTCTTCACACCGTGAAACTGGAGACTAGATTGAATCCCCACTTATTGCTGGTCTCAGAGACAAGCACCCAGAGAGTTTTGTTTTGTTTTTGCTGGCTTTTTGGAGATATAACCGACATACAACATTATGTAAGTTTAAGGTGTACAATGTGATGATTTGATACATACATATATATTGCAAGATGTTTACCATGATAAGGTTATCTCATCCTTCACTTCACATAATTACCATTTGTTGTTTTTTGTTAAGATGAGGCCATTAAATTTCTATTCTTATAGCAACTTTTAAGAATATAATACAGTGGGGGCACGTCGTTGGCTCAGTCGGTTAAGTGTCTGACTTCAGCTCAGGTCATGAACTCACACCATGGGTTTGAGCCTCGCATTGGGCTCTGTGCTGATGGCTCAGAGCCTGGAGCCTGCTTTGGATTCTCTGTCTCCCTGTCTCTTTGCCCCTCCCCCACTCATCTCTCTGTCTGTCTCTCTCTCTCTCTCTCTCTCTCTCAAAAATGAATAAATATTACAATTTTTTAAAAAAGAATACAACACAGTGTTTTTAACTTAGCCACTATGCTGTACCTTAGATACCCAGTACTTATAACTAAAAGTTTGTACCTTTGACCAATATCTCATTTCCCCAACTCTTCAGCCCCTGGCGACTAACATTCTATACCCTCTGCTTCTATGAGTACAATTTTGTTTAGATTCCACATGTAAGATAATACAGTATCTTTCTCTGACAGACAGTTTTCTTATGCTAGGTCTTAAGGCAAATCACCAGAGGGAAATAGAAGACATAAACAATTTAGAGATGGGGCACTGGTAAAGCTTAGAAAGTTCTTAAACCAACAGTCCTTGTACTTAAATCTCTGCCTTCCATTTAAGACAGTAAGATAAAGGTTATTTTGGCTTCAGATTCTGGCATAAGATTTTTGAGAATGGAATTCTCACATTTCTCCCACCCTTAGCCTTCTACCCCTACCCAAGCAAAAAGGGGTATTAAAGTTTCTGCCTATTATATACACTGTGTCTGAAAGAAAAACTGAAATTAACTCTGATGATGCAAATTAGATGGAGTATGGTTTCTCTCTCACTTGCTTTTAAACAGGAGACTCGAAAAGTTAATTTTTCTCTTAAGCATTGTATCAAATCCCACATTCCTATGGTCCAGGATTTATTTTCTTTAGCCAAATTTTCATTTCAAGGAAAAGTTATAAGTGAGGTAAGATACTGGTGCAGTGGTTCACAAACTAAACATATCTCAAATAGAATGTTGAAGGAGAGATGTCAGTGTGATCAGAGGAATGGCAATTCTTTAAAGCTTTACGATCTTCCTTCCCATATTAAATCATGTATAGGGGTGCCTGGGTGGCTCAGTCGGTTGAGCATCCAACTTAGGCTCAGGTCATGATCTCATGGTTCATGGGTTAGAGCCCTGCATCTGGCTCTGTGCTGACAGCTCAGAGCCTGGAGCCTGCTTCAGATTCTGTGTCTCCCTCTTCCTCTGCACCTTTTCCCACTTGTGCTCTGTCTCTGTCTGTCTGTCTCTCTCAAAAATAAATATAAAAAAATTATGTATGAATAAAAGGTATTTGGAAGATGCATTTATATCCTTCAGATAAGGATAGTTGTTTTTAAAGGATTTATTTTTAAAGTTTATTTATTTACTTTTGAGACAAAGAGTGAGCGAACAAGCAGGAGGGGGCAGTTGGGGGGGACAGGGAGAATCCCAAGTAGTCTCTGAACTTTCAGAATAGAACCTAGTGTGGGGCTCAATCTCATGAGCCATGAGATCATGACCTGAGCAGAAATCTGCAGTTGGAAGCTTAACTGACTGAGCCACCCAGGTGCCCCAAGGATAGTTACTTTAACTTATGAAAACATGACTGCAGTCAAGTAGCAACTGCATGTTCTTTTCCATGATAGTGAACTCTAGCCCTCCACCAGCCGGTGTCAAACTCTTAATAACTAATAGTGAGCTATCACTAATCCCAAGAAACCCAGGGATACCTAGACACTACCCTTACACACTCATATATAACAGCCGTATGGACAACATTCAGCAAATGGAAACCTCAAAGCCTATATTCGCGGGATCAGTAAAAATACCTCTCCATATGATATTAATCTTATTCCACTTATTATTCTGTGATAAAGTTTTATCTATATTTTCATTAAAATTAGTTTATTGGAAAGTTTTTTAAAAAGAGTACTTACGGCTAAATGCTTTTCAATTTTTTTAAATGTTTATTTATTTTTGAGAGAGAGACAGAAGCAGGGAGGAGCAGAGAGAGAGAGGGAGACACAGAATCCGAAACAGGCTCCAGACTCTGAGCTGTCAGCACCAAGCCTGATGAGGGGCTCGAACTTATGAACCGCGAGATCGTGACCTGAGCCGAAATTGGACACTTAACCAACTGAGCCACGCAGACACCCTTAAATGCTTTTAAAATCAATAATATATGAAAGCATTTAAAGTCCTGTTAACCTATTTCTCAATAAGACAAAACAAAGCCTAATCATACTGTTACTGTCATAATTAGTTTCTTAGGTATAAATAATACCACTAGAGATAAACTTTTATTGAAGGGCTATCCCTTTTAATGATTGAATTTGTCTCCATCATTAGTTTTATCCATACCTCATTTTATCTTGAACTGGCTTACAAAATCTAGCATGGAAAATAATGTGAGAGCCACTGAATTAAGTTCTCTAGGGAAGCTTACTCACTTTGGCCTGAGGGAAAAGAAGAATGCAGGTGGCTGTTGAAGGATGATGATCATCTTTTTTTTGTTTGTGTTTTCCAAAATAAATGCATTTTCAAGTGTGGATGGGGCAACTCAGTCCTTTCAAAAATTGGCTGAACAGATTAAATCAGAATATTGTTCTTGCCACCTCCTTGATTTCCCCAATTCTTCTCAACTTTCTCTTAATGAATGTCTTTCTTTGCGCCATAATTCATCTGCTACAGACCATGCAGGTTCAAGTGAGGGTAGTAATTTCCTAAGGGGACTTGACTCTCGGGGAAATTCCAACAAAAAACTAATTTTAAACTTAATGTTTGTTATAAATCACACATAAGGAGCCCAAGGGAGTTTTCTTTCTGAATGCTACTCAAACCAAACCAAACAAAAAAGAACTTTAATGGTTGATAAGCAGGGATGCAGCTCAGAAGAAAATTTTCTATGTTTATGTGGTTCTATTGATTCTATTTTGTGGTCATTTATGAAATCTTCAGTTTTCACTCTCTGGATATGTGACTTATCAATAATCTTATCATGTGAATATTAAGAGCTGCTGTCCCTTTTCAGAATGCTCTCAAGACATGAGCTAATGCATAAAACAGCAAAAGAAAAAAAAAAAGAATTCCAAGAAGTCCTTGCACTTATTTCTAGGTAAAGGAAGGAGTAGTGGGCATTTTTTTTTTATAAACCAGCATAATTGTTTCTATAATCTTAAACTGAAAATCTCAAACATTACCAAAACTGAAGAGAAGACTGGATCCTCCTCCGGAAACACATTTGTAATTAAATTGCTTAAGATCTATACTCCATCTCCTTTTTCCCTCCTACAGGCATTTTCCAAAAGGAAAATAAATTGTTCCTCAAAAAATAGATCTTTCATCAAATAAATATCTTTACTACAAGAAAATAATGAGGATAGACAAATGAGTATACAAATACTTAACCATTTGTAATTTTTCTATTCTAGTAAAATGTTCCTTCAATATTGGCTGCGGAATTGCGCAAGTTAGGAAGCACTCTAGACCTTCATTCGTATTACTGTTAGAACCATGATATAGTACAAATCCATCAGAACATCAGCCCAGATGGCATAAACCTCATTTTCATTTTAATTAAGAACAGCATATACCAATATTTGATGTTTTTACATGAACAGATGAAAATTGGATGTATCCAGCCATTAGGGAAAAAGTTAATATCTGTTGCAATGGATAAATATTACCTTAAAATATGTTAAAATAAACAGGTTATATATTACTACTCATTTTTGTATTTGCATTTGTATGCTTAAATATATATGGGAAGCTATACCTGCAGATAAGACACTGTTTTTGAGAACTAACAGACCTAGATTTTCACTTTTTAGTTATATGCAATTGGGCATGTTACTTAGTCTTCTAAAAGTGATTTTTCGATACGCAAAATTTGGGCAATGCTCATGGACACTTCATATGATTGCTCTGAAAATTATGTAAGAAAATTGTGTATAAATGAAAATGGTTGGACCTGTAGAAGATCCTCAGTTCAAGGTTTCCACCATACCTCTTGTTAAACTTCAGTATTTTTGATATTATAAAGGATTGTTGAAGAGGTCTTTACTCAGAACTTCTAAATTTTGATACTACCAATAAATTTTCTTTATATACTGTTATCCATCAACAAACATCCCTTCTCTTCATTTTACTTATCAACATAAGTGTGATTTAAAAAAATGTTTCCACCCCTTGGTTCAATACCTTATTGGATGCTCAGGTGTGTATTCTATTTAGTTCAACTCATCATGGTAATGGGATTATCTTTGCAGTGAATGGAACTGTAAAGTCATGTTTGCAACAGCATAAGTATGACGATGACACCAAAGAGTAAGTCCTCAGGTAAATTTTAGGAAAATTTTAATCGTTCTAAAAAAGTGGCGTGCAATCTCTTCCTACTTCAATCATTGTCATATTTGAATGTGCCATCTGAAAATGACAAAGTCATCTTCGAAACATGAGGAGAGGTAGCTTGAGAAAAATAAGGACATTATCATGAAATCAAGTAAGAAACTAAAATAAAAAAAAACCCTCTGGAATAATTATATCTTTGTGCATTTCATGATGGGAGATGTCTTTGGCCTTAAATTTTAATGATTTCAAGTGGAATTTATCTTACTTTGAATGGAAAATATTTTCACCCACATTAGCAAAGTAGAAACTTAAATGTAAAATGTTGGTGTTTGTTGTCTAATGCCTGACAAGAACAGATATACTTTTTTGTAAAAGTAAGCATTAGTACTTCTGACAAAAATAATTTTTCAATCTCTGGTAAATAAAATATTTTATATATTGTATATTTTTTATTGATTGGATGTACTATTATAAAATGCTCTCTGATAATTTTATGATCAAACATCTTCTACTCAGGGTATATATATTTTTCTTTGCCTTAAAAAGAACCTACAGATTTTTATTTGTGGAAGCTTGGTAGATTACCCATCCTCATGCTGAAAAGAACTGAAGGATGGTAGATAAAGTATGTTTTAGCTTAATGACTTGGAAATGAGATACAGGATATTCAGAAACTAAAAGGTAGATGAGAGAGGGATCCAGGGAGGTCAACAGATCACTAAAGCTTACTTTTGCCCTGAAGGTGTTTGATAAACCTTATTAACTTTCAGGTCACTGTGGATAAAGTCTAGAGCCTACTGAGATGTGTAGAAGCTCATAAGAGGTCCCTTGCCCCATTAAACTGGGATCCAAGAAAACTTAATCCTCTCTGCAGTGGTTAACTGTAATTGGCCAACCTCAATTCCAAAGTACATATAGTTCATGACTGTATAAACATTGGCTCCCAGGTTGGGAAACATTTGTTTCTTTCTTTAGGTTCTGTAACTTCAAGTCAACATCACCACAAGTTTGCACCAACTTCATACTCTCTGGATATTTGGAAATCTCAAAATGCATAATTTATTTAAGGTGTTTTTGCTTTCATTAGAAAGTGAGAAACAGGAGCAGTTTCTCTCTAGAGTAACCTACCTTCAACACTGGCCTCAAATTTTTCCTCAAATTAACCTTCCAAAAAAATTAAAGAAATATACAGCTCATGGTATAAACAAATCATAAAATATCCAGAAAAAGAATAAATCCCACGCAAGTTCCACCTGGATATACATTGTCAATTGATGCTTATTATTATTCTTGATTTTCTAAGACATTCAATGTTTACATTTCCTAGACTTCTCTGATCAAAATTTCAGCTAGATTTCACATATAAGAAGCATCCACATAAAATCTGAAAAGCTAAAGAGAATAAGAAACCACCTAGTAGATGACACAGCTATGTGGTTCTTCCACTGGTGGATGTGTTCCTCTGAGACTGGCTCACTTGGTCACCTAAATGAGCCACAAGAGAGGGCATGAACAGCATCCGCCTCATATTATAGCTTTCACATACCATCCTGAGTCATCCTTGTTAGGGTTTGAGGAAGGTGAGATCATTGGCTAGAGATCCCAGTAATTGCTACATTTCTGGAGTTTCTGAAAGCTATTGGCAGAAACACTGACATTTGGCATACTAGTCGTTTCAAGTTAGTGTAAGCCTTTATTTTCCCATTGTTTTTTTAATTTAATTAATTAATTAATTAATTAATTTATTTATTTATTTATGTATTTATTTTTTCAATATATGAAATTTATTGTCAAATTGGTTTCTATGCAACACCCGGTGCTCATCCCAAAAGGTGCCCTCCTCAATACCCATCACCCACCCTCCCCTCCCTCCCACCCCACATCAACCCTCAGTTTGTTCTCAGTTTTTAAGAGTCTCTTATGCTTTGGCTCTCTTCCACTCTAACCCCTTTTTTTTTCCTTCCCCTCCCCCATGGGTTCCTGTTAAGTTTTTCAGGATCCACATAAGAGTGAAACCATATGGTATCTGTCTTTCTCTGTATGGCTTATTTCACTTAGCATCACACTCTACAGTTCCATCCATGTTGCTACAAAGGGCCATATTTCATTCTTTCTCATTGCCATGTAGTACTCCATTGTGTATATAAACCACAGTTTCTTTATCCATTCATCAGTTGATGGACATTTAGGCCCCACTGTTTTTTTATTAAGACTTCTACAGGGACATCCATTTTCCTGTGAGACTTTGGTAAATATACTAGATTGTAAAAACCAGGCAACAGCTGGAAAGCTCAGAAATCATTCAGAAGTTAGAATTACTGGGGGCACTTGCATGGCTCAGTCAGTTAGGCATTGGACTTTGGCTCACGTCATGAGCTCACAGTCTGTGAGTTCAAGCCCTGCGTTGGGCTCTGTGTGACAGTTCAGAGCCTGGAGCCTGCTTCGGATTCTGTGTCTCCCTCCCTCTCTGCTCCTCCCCCACTTGTGCTCTCTCTCTCAAAAATAAATACACATTAAAAAAAGAAATTAGAATTACTGAAGCAGAATAGAAAAGGCATATTTTAAACAATGCTTAAAAAACTTAAAGATAGGATTAAAAATATGACTAAAGAGCAACAGACATACTAATGGCCAAATTAACCTGAAAAAGTTGGAGATTAACCAGACAAAAAGATGAAAAATATGTAAAAAGGGTAAGGAATACAGGAAATGAATGAGAAGATACAATATATGTTTAAGGTAACTTCAGAATAACAGAGAAAAAAGGGTGAGCATTTGAGAAATAATGGATTTTACAGATATGATGAAATCTACAGGTTCAGGAATTTCTGTGAATCACAAGCTATATTTACACACACACACACACACACACACACACACACACACACACACACACCCCAAACAGGAAACAGTATTTAGATTCATGAGAATTCAAACTTATAATGTCAAAGAAATAGAGAAAATTTGTAGAACACCAAGAAATAAAAGATAGCTTACCCAGAAACAAAATTAGGCTGCTGGAAACCTGTCAGAAATTGGTTGAATTTTAAATTTAATGAGTTGAGAAAAATTTCTTGGCAATGTATTATCTCTTATGGTGTATATGTGTGTGCACACACATGCATGTGTTTAAAATAGCAATCAACAAAGCTACAAATAGATATAAAATGTCTTTTTATAATTGCGAATTTATCAAATATGGCTCTGTCAGTGATTGATAGATCAAGCAGACAAAAATTCAAAAATTATACAGATGATATAAATAACTGAAATACCACTATTAATCTCATACATGAAAAATGACACAGCACAGTGAAGAATATGTCTTCTAGTCAAGCACATATGGACCAGTAAGAAAATTGACCTCATAAAGGACTGGTCAACCAACCCTAATCAAAATTCAAACTATTAACAGTATCTATCAACTACAAAAAAATTATGTTAGAAATATATAATAAAGAAACCCCCAGAAAAGTCCAGGTGTTTAGACATGAAAAAAACAAAAACTATTAGATTGGGGAGGAAAAGATCATGGTATTTAAGCATGATTAAAGTGAAAGATAAAGAAAATGCTACTTATCAAAACTTGCTGCATATAGCTAAATGGTCTTAAAGAAAAATGCATCCTTATTTGTATAAAATAGGATATATGAAAATAAAGACACAACAACAAAATCATGGGCTACTGAAATAGAAAAGAGAAATGAAGTAGAGAATATATAATTGCCAAAGACATCTTCATTGATGAAAAATAGATGACTATTTAACAAAGATTAAGGGGGAAAATGAGGATCCCAAATAAATAAAAATAGAAAAAATGGTGATCTGTAAAAGTGAGTATAAAATTAAAAATATATTAACTAAAATTTATATCAGTAGGAAAACTTGCATTTACTTCTCAGTAATTTACAAAAAATGGCTCAAAAAAAAAAACCCTCATGAGTCTTGGAAGTTTTAATTAAATCGATCAATATTCTAAAATCTTATAATAAACTAATAGGCCCAGATTTTGTTTCCATGAATTCCACCAAGTGTTGAAGGAACACATATTTTTAAAGCTTACCCAAACTACTGCAGGACCTTCAACTTATTTTATAAGACAAGAACAACTTTTACCCAAAGACTGATAAAGACATTACCCAATGGAAAATTTCATGCTAATTTCATTCATGGTTATGAATTTAAAAATCTTAAATAAAACACTTGAAATATGAATCATGAATCTGGAAATGACATTGGGTTCATTCCAGGACTGCAAGTTTGATTTAACATTAGAAAATTAAAATCATTTGCATGTTAATGGAAAACTAATTCATTCATTCACCTAATAAGCACAGAAGACACACTGTCATAAAATTTCTGATAAAATTTTTCCTAAATATCAAAAGGGTATTTCCATAGGTTGATAATCTCATTCAAATAATTAAATTGTATAATAGATTTAAAAATAATATATTTATTTTTTTACTCACTTACTGGTTCAGTGTGGGTTCACCTGTTGAGCAGGTCTTCTTTAGAGACCTCAGGGGTCAGCTGCTTTCTTTTCATCATGTGATTTTTCAATAGGATAGCTTTATCATGTATTGTTCAAAATAGAATATCTTTGAAATGATGGGGAAAACTATAAATAATTTGCCTAGAATATCAGGTGTAAGTCTTTACTGTCCCAGACAAACTGGGATAGACAGTCATTCTTCAAAAGATTTCTCTGGTCATAGCAATTTCTATGTTTAGGATGGGTCATAAAGTATGAAAGAACATAAAGGATTTCCTGAAATTATATGCATCATTTTTAATCAGCTTCATTTTCTGTAATTTGTCATATAACTTATGGAATTGCAAGGTTGGTAGGAAATTTGGTCAAATATTTTGCCCATAGAGTAAGATTGATTTTCATCAATAGCTAGTGGTCTTTGCCATATATAATACAGAATATCTGAAAAAAATCTTTGTCATTATATTTAATCATGAAAATATTAAAAGAATGATAATGCAAGATCAAGACCAATCAAGGATACACAATGTTATTTAATACCGATTTGGAAATCCTATCCAGAGATAGATGAGATAAGGTACAAAGCTTGGAAAAGTATTCAAAGTGTTATTTATTACTTACAGATAATATGATTTTTTAATAGAAACCACTAACACACTCTATGTAAATTATTAGAGTTGAACATGGATTCAGGATTCAAAATTAACATAGAACAATTACATTTCTATAGTCCAACAATAAGTGTTATTAAAAATAACATGGACTATTTTGCTACAATACTGATAATAATATAAATAAATCTAATGAAAGCTGTATAAGAGCAGTATAGAAAATATTACAAGACTTTATTGAAGTATACTAAATTAGACCTAAATAAATTGAGGTATATAATACATAATAATAGTTAAAATATAAACTCTCAAGAAATTATCCAATAGATTCAATACAATGTATATTAAATAAAATCAAGCTACAATCTGCAAAGGATTTCTCTTGATAATCTGAATCATAAACACACACACGGATGCACATAAGGAATAGCAAGGAGCCCAGAATGACTCAGATACTGCTTAATTTGGATAGGGTATTTCAAAGATAGGTTTTTTTTATAAATTATATTTGGCTGTACTTGTTAGAATGTTTTCATTATGCTGTATATTTTCTCTGCACAATATCTTAGAGAAATAAAGTGTTGGATAGTTTAATGGAGAGTAAACTTAGACCACTTTTATAGACAGGTCAAAGATGCATGCCAAACTTCTGTATGAGAATTCTGGGAGTGGCTTGACCAGGAAACACTCAAGAATCCTTATTGATGGTTTTCATCTGATGAGAGTAAACATGCAAATAAGTTTCTCTTTTTCACAAATCTTTCTCTTCTACTCATGTTGTTCTGTTGAGTTACAGACTTGTATATCAAACTCACATCTCCACATTGAAGTGTGTGGACATTTGCATTTGTTTGAGATTGAATATGTTATGTGTACATCTTCAGTTCTCATCACATGAGATCTAGTTCAACCAGCTGTCAGAGAAACTGGATTATCACCCTGGATTCTTTCTTTTCCTTTTCTCCCTCTTCCATGTCTTCTACTGTATAAAAATGAATCATTGCTAGGAAATAGATTTAACAATAAAATCTTTGGCCATTCTGTCTCCTGTTGTCAAATTTCCCACTCCCTTCTTCAGGCTCTCATCATTTCTGATTGGTTTGCAGTGTGGCGTCTCTTTAATCCATTCTTCTAGCTGTGCCTAGAGTAGAGCTTCTAAATCAGAACTGATGAGGTTGCTTCCCTTTAAATTTTCTAATGCTCCAAGTGCCTTCATGAATTGTACACATCCAATTGTATAAATTAATTAAGGTAGATTAGGCTGTAGTCTCACATAAAGTCCCAAAAGCATATAATGGCTTGGTAACCGATGTTAAATTTCTTGCTTATGAAGCAGCCACATGGATGTTACTGGTTTTTCAGAGAGCTTCCTGTCATACACTGATTCCGGGACCCACATTCTTTCCATCTTTTGGCTCTTTACAATCTATTCCTGCCAACAAAAAGAAGAAACAAAATATCATAAACCAATGAAATGAAGCACAGTCATGTTCTAAAAGCCTAGAAATGGTACCCATATTCTATTGACTGGAAATCAGTTCCATGGCAACATCTAGGTGAAAATAAGCCTGAAAAATGAAGTCAGTCTGTGTGCTCAGGAGAAAGAGAAGAGTGTGGATTTTGGTAACTACTTGCCTTTAAAGATGTTATGATCTGGGCCTGCTTGCCTTATATTATCTCTTGCTACTTCCTGGCTCCATGCAAACACTCTCTCTAGCCATCATGAATTATCTGCAACTCTACATTCTCTTTTCTCAGGACCAATTTATATGTTGGCATTTTCTGGTTGAATTTAATTTTCCACACCAAGCCCATTGTTGTGAGCCTAGATGTAGGTGTGTCCCTCACCCCCAAATTCATGTTTTGAAGTCCCAAACCCAGTACTTCAGAATGTAACCATAATTGGAGATGAGCTCTCTAAAGAGGTGTTTAAGTTCAAATAAGGCTGTCCCAGAGTGGGCTCTAATCTAACATGCCTCGTGTCCTTAAAAGAAGTGGAGGAAACACTAGAGATGCATGCCCAGTGCACAGAGAAGAGATCATGTGATGACACACTGAGAAGGCAGCCATCTGAAAACCAAAGAGACAGACCTCGGAAGATACCAAATACTGGTGTTAGCTAGCACCTCTATCATGTATGTGACTTTCTTTGTGGGCAAAGATGTGATAAATGAGTGGATGGGCCAACCTAATTGAGTGAAGGTTGAGGTGACAACAAAGGACACAAAGCAAGAAAACATAATGTGAGGTTCAGACATCTAAATCCCTTGGAACTGATTCCATAAGAGGAGCAGACTGTTCTCCAAGACAGCCAGATCATAATGTGATCTACTGGAGAAGCTCTGATAAATAAAAGCTAATTATTTCCACTAACTTTGAACATATACATGGTTAGCTGATTCATTAGCACATTACCTAATACTGATGCTTAATTTTTGCAAACTACAATCACAATCCTGGGGAGTAGGACCCCAAGAGCCCTGCAGTATGCCTTGAAATAGCATGCTTGTATTTTGCCCGAGCAGGCATAGATTATCAGAAAGATGCAGATTTATTAGGACTAGTAATTTAAATATTGTATACACTAACGTTATTTAAGAGGCTTGGTGAATAATAGCTCACTCATTTGTCCCTCTTGTTACCAGAGTTCTCTTGATCTGCTGAGTAAACAAGATCTTGGAGATTTTGGTTGCGGATATTTTTATGCTACTGTATTCTATGGCATAGAACACATATAATTTTTTTCTTGCCTGCTCTCTTAAGCAGATAAATGCACGATCTCGAAAGTTATTAGCATATCAGTGTCTAATTGACTGTAATAAAAAATGAAAAATCCTAATAACATTCCTATATGTCATTCCCATAGACCTCAATTATTCAGAAGTTTCATAATGCTGCTGCTGCCTAGTAGAGTATAACCCATTAAATATGCATCTGGGCTAAAATATAAAAGTTTCTCAAATGCTCATAGGATGAAATCATGGTGGTGTTTTAAAATTTAATGTTGCTTAACCTGAAACACAATGAATTCCTCTGCCTGGATATAAAGTTTATGGTGTGAAAGTCAAAATTAATCCATGGTGTTTTGTAAAACTGGTCACACCAAAATTTTTATTTTTCTTTCTTTGTTCAACTTTTGATTTCTGCTCCAAATATGCAGCTTGCCTCTGACAAAGTTTTAAAGTTTGAAAAGAAGAATAGCCATCTAACAAATTGTTATGGCTGTTATTCACCTAACTCAAGTAAATAAGATCAAGAAAAATAAAAGGAGAAATTAAGCAAGTTGTTATATATTTCAAACTCTACCTCAAATCAATCTATGTTTCTGTCCATCTATTTATCTGTCTATCCATCTATCTAATCATCATCATCTATCAAAGAGCAAAGAACAACCCAGACACATTTAAAAAATTAAATATTCAAAGATAATTTTGCATAAGTATCATGCAAAATAAACAGTTGTTATGTGAGATAATATTTAACAAATTTTTTGTCTGCCAGACATGTTAGGTAACATGTATGTTATTATTTTAAAATATGCCACACATTTTGTTGTGTATTCTTAATATTCTTTAAGAAATAAAGTTTATGCTATTTTATTTGACAATAAACACAGATGTATATCTGAGAAAAATATGCAAATCTACACCTTGCATCAAATGAACTCTTTAAAAAATTATAGGAAAACATCATTATATATGTCCACAGGACTTTAAGAAAACTATAGATAATTTGTAATTTCAGTATCATTTTGGAAGATGAGTATTTCCAAAATGAACTTAAACCAACAACATTATTTATCACATTCAAAATCCATTCCTAATTTAAAAATGCACTCACCACTTTTAGAATTTATAACATATTTTATACAACTACTTTTTGTCCTTAACCTTTTTATAGATGTGGACATTCTGGAAAACATTCTGAAGGCAGTTATCAAGATGATGAATTGCTTTGGACATCAAGTCACTGAGGGTTAGATTTTCCTTTCTTTCTTTCTTTCTTTCTTTCTTTCTTTCTTTCTTTCTTTCTTTCTTTCTTTCTTCCCTCCCTCCCTCCCTCCCTCCCTCTTTTCTTTTCTTTTCTTTTCTTTTCTTTTCTTTTCTTTTCTTTTCCTTTCTTTTCTTTTCTTTCTTTCTTTTTCTTTTATTAAAGTATCCCAGAAGCATAGATACAGGGGTGATAGACAAAGAGAAAGGTAATACAGCTCAGGTTTTGGGAGAGATTTTCTAACTTGCAGAGGTGCCTAAAGATAAATTTACTTCTTTCAAATGTAGGGTATTTAATAATCAACTGAGGATATTTCAAAATAAGCTAGGAAAAGAGTTGTTGCGGGTTTATGCTGAGAGGATTAAGTCATGAGACGGTTGAACTTGGGTTTTAGGAGCAATATCAATCCTTTTTTCTACGTCCCTGGAAAGCAGTGGTTGGAAAATGAGAAAAGCCATAGTATCAGCCCCTCCTCTTGGGCAGGGCAGCAATATCTCCAACATTCAAGTAACCTGGTCTATGCGTTCTTTAAAAAAAAATACTGATCAGTACTCTTTATGTGTTTATATTTGTTTCCTTATATTAATATATCTTTACTGACATGGTATCAAAGGGAAAAAAAAAAAACTAAAAGTTGTGCTAATGCCCAAAGATACGCATGCATGCACACACACACTCCCCAATATTTAGTATGTGAGAAATCTGTTATTCCATGCCTTTAGATTAAATGGGGTGAATCAAATGGCATGAATTAATAATTAATCCATAGCTAAACCATGTTTTTCTCATGGAACATGTGGAAGAAAGCCCCTTGACTCTACCTTCAAAAAAGCAGTTTTATAAAACACTTCATCATTGTTCTATGAGTGGAGACATTTCAAAACTATGACTAATTTATAGAATTTATTGGCAAAAATATATCTTCTGCCAAAACACACATATAGAACATGCATGCACCGAGAGACACATATGCACGTGCTTTTACTATGTTGAAAAAAAATATTTAAAATAAAGCCATCTATTTTAATAATGATGCACTCATTGCACATTTTAAGGTCTGAAAATACTTTAAAATTTAAATGTAAAAATCAAGGAAATTTTCAGGTGAAAAAAATAACTTGCTAGTAGAGGACATGTTTGTAGTTAAGGACATTTTAAAAGCCAAATTGATACCTGTCTTAAGTTTTTTTTTAAATATTTATTAAGTTTTGAGGGGGGGCAGGGTCAGAGAGAGAGAGGGAGACACAGACCTGAAGCAGCCTCCAGACTCCGAGCTGCCAGTACAGAGCCCAATGCTGGGCTTGAACTTGTGAACCGCTAGATCATGACGTGAGCCGAAATCAACGCTTACCTGACTGAGTGACTCAGGCGCTCTGAGAGCTGTCTTTAAAAAAACATATAACAAGGGGCGCCTGGGTGGCGCAGTCGGTTAAGCGTCCGACTTCAGCCAGGTGATCTCGCGGTCCGTGAGTTCAAGCCCCATGTCAGGCTCTGGGCTGATGGCTCGGAGCCTGGAGCCTGTTTCTGATTCTGTGTCTCCCTCTCTCTCTGCCCCTCCCCTGTTCATGCTCTGTCTCTCTCTGTGCCAAAAATAAAAACGTTGAAAAAAAAATTAAAAAAAAAGAAAAAAAACATATAACAAAAAAAATTAATTAATTAAAAAAATGTAACAAAACAAAAATTGTGCTTGTAAGCTGAAATACTATCTCATCATGTTTTTCTTTCCCCTTATTCCTCCAAATTCATTAATGCCCTCACATCCTCAAAAAATAACACATTTAGGTTTTTGGCAAAACTTACATATTGTTTTTAAAAGGAAATATTTGAACAAAATATGAGTTCATTTATTCCAATTTTTGTTGACTTTGAAATTCTTTTAAATTTTAGAAGAGCTTCAGATTTCTAGAAACATGCAAAATAATAAAGAGTTTATATATATACCCCACACTCAGTTTCTGTGTGAATACTTTATATTTATATGGTATGTTGGTCACAATTAAGGAACCAGTACTGATAATTATTTACTAAACTACATACTTTATCTGGACTTTCTTAGTTTTATTTAATGTCTTGTTCTATTTCAGGATCCCTTCCAGGAAACTACATTACATTTATTTATTGTGTCTCTTTAGGTTCCTATTGGCTATGATAGTTTCTCTGACTTTCCTTGTTTATCATGACCTGGACAGATTTGCAGAACACTGATAAAGTATTTTTTAAATGCTTCTCAGTTGAAATGTTTGTAAAAATTTTGTTATGAGTGGGTACTGAATTTTTCAAATATTCTCTCTGCATCAATGAATATGATCATACATTTTTCCTTTAATCTGTTGATAATGGTAGATTATATTTACAGAGTTTGAATGTTGAAACAGCCTCATATACTTAAAATAAATCCGACTTGGTGCATAATTCTTTTTATATATTGTTGGCTTTGTTGAGGATTTCTGCTTGTGTTTTCTGAGAGAATTTGGCCTATAAGCTTTTTAAATTTTTTAAATTTTAATTTTTTAGGAGTTTTTTCTTTAACGTTTACTTGAGAGAGAGAGAGAGAGAGAGAGAGAGCGCGCAAGCGCTAGCATGAATGGGGGAGGGGAAGAGAGAGGGAGACAGAAGACCTGAAGTTGCCCTGCCCTGTGAGCAGAGAGCCCTACACAGGGCTGGAACCCACAAACCATGAGATCATGATCTGAGTCGAAAATCAAGAGTCTAAGGCTTAACCATGAGCCACCCAGGCACCCCTTTTTAGTTTTTTTAATGTTTATTTATTTTTGAGAGAGAGAGAGAGAGAGAGAGAGAGAGAGAGAGAGAGAGAGAGAGACAGGCAGAGCATAGGTAACAGAGGGACAGAGAGAGAGGGAGAGACATAGAATCCAAAGTAGGCTCCAGGCTCTGAGCTGTCTCCCTCTCGCTCTCCCTCTCTCTCTCTCTTCCTCTCAAGAGCCAGACTCTGGGCTCGAACTCATGAGCTGTGATATCATGACCTGAGCCAAAATTGGATGCTTAACTGACTGAGCCACCCAGGCGTCTCTATAATCTTTTTTTATTGTAATATTTGTATATGGTGTTGTTAACTGGGTTATGGTAACATCGCAGCATAAAGAATGATTCTCCTGCTTTTATTTTCTGGAAGAGATTTCAGAGAGTAAGTATAATTTCTCCTTTAAATGTTCAAAGAATTAATTGTGAAATAATCTCAGTTTGATGCTTCATTTGGGAAGGTTTTCAATTATTGATAAAATTTTATTATAGATAAAAGGCTTTAATGTTCTCTGTTTCTCCTTCTGTGAGTTTTGGTAAATGTGTCATTGGTCCATCACATCTACAATTTTGCAATTTGTATCTATAAAATTGCCTTTAATATTCCCTTGTTAACCTTTTTAGTGTCCATGTATTAGTGGAGATAAACCACTTTTAATTTTTTATATCTTTATCCTGCGTTGTCTCTGATTCTCTCTTGGTTAGCCTGGCTAGAGGTTTATTAATTTTACTGATGTTTTCCTAAAAGAATAAAAAAGCCTTTAGGTGTTATTGATTTTCTCCATTTTTGTTAATTTTGTAGAGTTCTGTTCTACTTTTTATTTCTTTTTTCTTCTTAAGGCTTAATTTTCCTTTCTCTTTTTAAATGTTTATTTATTTACTTGAGAGAGAGAGAGAGAGAGAGAGAGAGAGAGAGAGAGAGAGAGAGGAGGGGGAGGGGAAGAGAGAGAGGGAGAGAGAATCTCAAGCAGGCTTCATGCTGTAGTCTGGAGCCTGGTGCCAGGCATAGTCTCATGAACCGTGAGATCATGACCTGAGCCACAGAGACTGATGCTTAACCATCTGTGCCATCCAGGTGCTCCTTAATTTGCCTTTCTTTCTCAAGATGTCTAATGCAAAGACTAGGTTATTATTTTATATATTTTTCTTTTCTAGTGCATATATTTATTACAAATGTTATTTGATTGCCTCCCTTTTTTACCCTTCCCTTACATTCATTGGTTTTGTTTCTTAAATTCCACATATGAGTGAAATCATATCGTATTTGTCATTCTGACTGACTTATTTCACTTAGCGTAATACATCCTAGCTCTATCCACATCATTGCAAATGGCAAGATTTCATTCTTTTTGATGGCTATTACATTGGATGTATGTATGTATGTATATGTGTGTGTATATATTTATGTATGTGTGTATATATACATATATGTATATATACATATGTGTATGTGTATATATACATATACATATATATGTATATATGCACATACAAACATACCACTCTTTTATACATTCATTAGTCGATGGACATTGGGCTCTTTCCATATTTGGTTTTTGTTGATAGCACTGCTATAAACATTCGGTGCATATTCCCTTTCATATAAGCAGTTTTGTATCCTTTAGATACATGCCTAGTAGTACAATTGCTGGGTTATAGGGTAGTTCAATTTTAAATTTTTTGAGGAACCTCCGTACTGTTTTCCAGAGTGCCTGCACCAGTTTGCATTCCCACCAACAGTGCAAAAGTGTACTCTTTCTCCACATCCTTGCCAACATCTATTGTTTCCTGAGTTGTTAATTTTAGTCATTCTGACAGGTGTAAGGTGGTGTTTCGCGTGATTTTGATTTGTATTTCTCTGATAATGAGTGTTGTTGAGCATCTTTTCACGTGTCTGTTAGCCATCTAGATGTTTTCTTTGGAAAAGTGTCTATTCATGTCTTCTCCCCATTTCTTCACTGGATTATTTGTTTTTTGGGTGTTGAATTTGATAAGTTCTTTATAGATTTTGAATACTAACCCTTTATCAGATATGTAATTTGCAAATACCTTTTCCTATTCTGAAAGTTGTCTTTTAGTTTTGTTCATTGTTTCCTTCACTGTGCAGAAGCTTTTTTTTTTTTTAATGTTTATTTAATTTTGAGAGAGAAAGAGAGAGACAGAACATGAGTGGGCAGGGGCAGAGAGAGATGGAGACACAGAATCCAAAGCAGGCTCCGGACTCGGAACTGTTAGCACAGAGCCCGACGCGAGGCTCGAGCCCATGAGCTGTGAGATCATGACCTGAGCTGAAGTCAAACGCTTAACCAACTGAGCCACCCAGGCGCCCCTAGAAGCTTTTTATCTTGAGGAAGTCCCAATAGTTCATTTTTGCATTTGTTTCCCTTGCCTTGGGAGAGATATTTGTAAGAAATTGCTACAGTATGTCAAAGAGGTTACTGTCTGTGTTCTATTCTAGATTTTGAGGATTTCCAGTCTCACATTTAAGTCTTTCATCAATTTTGAAATCATTTTTGTGTATAGTATAAGAAAGTGGTGCAATTTCATTCTTCTGCATGTCACTGTCCAGTTTTCCCAACATTATTTGTTGAAGACACTGTCTTATTTTCTATTGGATATCCTTTCCTGCTTTGTCGAAGATTAGTTGACCATCTAATTGTGGGTCCATTTCTGGGTTTCCCGTTCTGTTCCATTGATCTCTGTGTCTGTTTTTGTGCCAGTGCCGTATTGTCTTGATGACTACAGCTTTACAATATAACTTGAAGTCCGGAAGTATGATGCCTCCAGCTTTTCTTTTCTTTTTCAAGAGTGCTTCAGCTTTTCAGGGTCATTTGTGGTTCCATACAAATTTTAAGATTGTTTGTTCTAGCTCAGTGAAAAATGCTGTTGGTGTTGTGATTACGGTTACATTAAGTGTGCACGTTGCTTTGGACAGTAAGGGTAATTTAACAATACTTGTTCTTCCAAACCATGAGCATGGAATGTGTCACCTTCAATTTCTTTCATAAGTGTCCTATAGTTTTCAGAGTACAGATCTTTTACCTCTTTGGTTAGATTTATTCCTAGGTATCTTATAGTTTTTCATGAAGTTGTAAATGGAATTGAGTCCTTGAGTTCTCTTTCTGTTGTTTTATTATTGGTGCATAGAATACATAGAGTATCATATCATCTGTACATAGAGAAAAGTTTGACTTCTTCCTTGCTGATTTGGATGCAGTTTATTTCATTTTGTTGTCTGATTGCTGGGGCTAATGCTTCTGGTACTATGTTAAGTAACAGTGGTGAAAATGGACTTCCCTGTCTTGTTCCTGACCTTAGGGGAAAAGCTCTCAGTTTTTCCCCATTGAGGATGAAATTAGCTGTGGATCTTTCATATATGGCCTTTAGGATGTTGAGGTATGTTTCCTCTATCCCTACTTTGTCGGAGGTTTTTATCCCTACTTTGTTGAAGGTTTGATGTACTTTGTTAAATGCTTTTTCTGCATCTATTGAGAGGGTCATATGTTTCTTATCCTTTCTTTTATTAATGTGGTGTATCACGTTGATCGATTTATGAATATTGAACTGACCATTCAACCTAGAAATAAATCCCTCTTCATCGTGATGAATGATTCTTTTAATGTACTGTTGGATTCAATTTGCTAGTATTTTGCTGAGAAATTTTGCACCATATTTATTAGGGATATTGGCCTGTAATTCTCTTTTTTTTAGTGGGGTCTTTTTCTGGTTTTGGAGTCAAGATAATGCTGTCCTTGTTGTATGAATTTGTAAGTTTTCCTTCTATTTCTATGTTTTGGAACAGCTTGCAAAGAATAGGTATTAACTCTACATGTTTGGTAGAATTCCCCTGGGAAGCCACCTAGTGCTGGACTTTTGTTCAGTGATTTTTGATTACTAATTCAATTTCGTTGTTGGTTATCAGTCTGTTCAAGTTTACTATTTCTTTCTGTTTCAGTTTTGGTAGTTTATTTGTTTTAGGAATGTATCCATTTCTTCTAGATTTCTTAACTTGTTGGCATATAATTTTCATATAATATTGGAATTCAATATTTATGAATGGCATATAATATTCTCTAATAATTATTTGTATTTCTGTGGTGTTGATTATAATCTCTCCTCTCTCATTCATGATTTTATTTGTTTGGGTCCTTTCTTTTTTCTTTAAGATAAGTCTGGCTAGGTGTTTATCAATTTTATTAATTTTTTCAAAGAACCAGCTCCTGGTTTTGTTAATTTGTTTTATTGGTTGTTTTGTTTGTTTGTTTGTTTCTAAATAATTGTTTTTTTCTGTTATAATCTTTATTATTTCCCTTCTTCTGCTGGCCTTAGGTTTTCTTTGTTGTTCTGTTTCCAGCTCCTTTAGGTATAAGGTTTTGTTGTGTGTTTGAGACTTTTCTTCTTTATGTATGCCTGTATTGCTATATTCTTCCCTCCAATGATCACTTATGCTGCATACCAAACTTTTGGACTGTCGTGTTTTCATTTTCATTTGTTTTCATCTACTTTTTAATTTCTTCTTTAATTTCCTGGTTGACCCATTCATTCTTTAGTAGGATTTCTTTAACTTCCATGTATTTATTTATGAGCACTTTATGATTCCATTTTATCTTTTAACTTTTTTATGTCACTTATTATTTTTTTTATCTTTTTCTTTTATTCTCCTCTGCAACCACCCGTTTCTTCTCTGGACTTATGATTGTGTTTCTATATTGTTGTTGTTTGTTTTGTTTTTAAAATCCACATATAAGTGAAATCATATGGTATTTGTCTTTCTCTGTATGACTTATTTCACTTAGCATAATACCCTCTAGGTTCATCCATACTGCTGAAAATGCCAAGATCTACTTATTTTTCATGGCTGAGTATATTCATTATATGTATGTACCAAATCTTTATCCATTCATCTATCAATGGCTACTTAGGTTGCTTCCATATTTTGGCTATTATAAATAATGCTTTAACAAACATAAGGGTGTCTATATATTTTCTAACTAATGTTTTCTCTCTCCCTTCTTCCCTCCCTGGCTCTTCCTTTCTTCCAACTCACACACACACACACACACACACACACACACACACGTGCACACACACACATATAAGGTGTAAACTACTTTGTTTCTAAATTCTGTCTGGTAGGTGTTTAAACATTGACTCTGGTACTGTGATATTTTTTAGGGTTTAATTCTGATGGTGCTAACTCTGCTTACTGCTCCCACCAGCTCTTTTAGATTTAGAAGCATGAATATGTGATGCAACTATATATGAAAATACTAGGGAAGGGGATATAGGTCAAATGTTTTCATATATTTGGTAAAAAAAATCTATGTCATGAGTAACATTAGTTCTTTTGGTATACTCTAGACTGCCTTTCCTTGAATATTTTTACTCCTAGGTATTTTGATAGTTAAAAACTATACAGCTTTCCTTTATCTACATTCCTCAAAAAAAAATTTAAAATTCCTATCCTATAGATTGCAAATCAGTGACCTCTGTTCACTTGCAGTGATCATAATATAAATATAATTATAATCTACTCCATTTATATTAGGCTTGAGTACAATACTCCCAACAAAAACATCTGCAAAATCAACACATCAAAGTCAATTTTTTAATTAAAATAAGGCATTATTTAAGAGTAACTAGTGCCTCCAAAGAATAAAATGGAGATTTTTAAATGTATGATTAAAATGGAAGTCCAAAAAGATTACATTCTCTATCTATTCATTCTCCACAGGGTACATAACTCCATAAGAATAAAACAAATACTTTTTTAGAGGTTAAAGGCTTCAATATGGAAAGAAATGCTTATCCTAACACATTGTGTTTTTTTTTTACCATCACATTTTCTTGACATATAGAAGACTTATATTTCCTATTATGTTTCAATAATAAGCTTCTTTTGATGAAAAAAAATATATTTTGTCACTGAAAGCTCTATTGAATACAAAAATAGAACACAGAAATATTCTGAAACTAAAATGTATTGAAAATAAAGGAGAAAAAGATTGAAAAATATGGTATTTTAATGTAATAGCTTATTTTGCATATTAAGTGTATCTTAATATGCTAGTATTAATACTAGCGTGTCTTTTTTGTTGTTAAACATTGTAAATTTAATAATAATTGTCAAATATGTTGGCTCCTCAATATTCTTATTGCACTTACTTAAACATATGCTATATCTCTACTCTGGCATATTCTAATAATTTCCTCATCATCTGCACATCCTTTTTTCTCTCTCATCAAAATGTATACTCCCATTACACACACAGTCAGCATTTTATGTGTGTACAGCTAAAGAACAACATAATAATTGGAAATATTTTGTTTCATTGTTGTTTCTTAGAAATGGTTCATTCAATTTATCTATATATTTATTAATTTTAATGCTACTATTACATTTATCTTTCAGTGCTAATTCTAAAATTACTTTATGTGTTTTTCCTTTGCGTTTACTTTTCTTCTAGGTGAAGTGAATTTGTTTATTTTTTTAATGAGAGATTATGTACTGTAAGGTTTAAGATTTTATATATCTTCAAGTGTCATTATTTTGACTGTCTGGAAGGTAGGCTAGCTGGGTATAGAATTTTGGACCAGCCACTATTTTTCTTCTACAGTTCTAAACTTATTACTTAATAATCTTCTGGTCCTATTTCTTTGGAAAAGTTAGTAAATTTATTCATTTGTCAGTATTCTGTATTCTGTATCTTTTTTTTTTTAGTATAATAAAGTTTCGTTAGGATTTCTGTAGGTGAGCACTAATTTTTTTATTCATTCTGCTAGCTAATTAGAGTTTGCTTCAAATGGGAAGACTTCTATAATTCTGGGAATTTCTAAGCAATACCTTTTTCAAGTATTGCTACTGCTGCTATATTCCTCCCTTTGTCTTATTTCTGGAATTCCTGTTAGATGACTATTGAATACTCTATCTATGCACCTATTTTCTTGTTAATCTTTCATAAACACACACACACACACACACACACACACACACACATTTGATCCTGGTGTATAATTCTGGTGGAGTTGCTCAATATTATATATTAACTCATTTAGCCTCCCATTGATATCTAACAGATAGATTATTTCAATTCTAAATTCTCTATTTAAATTGTGTATCTTTTTCTAATTTTGGAAATTTTATCACCCTCTTTTACAGAAACCAAAAAACTTTACAAAGGTTTAAAATGACTAAGTTTGCTTTGGTTCTAAAACTAATTTTAAATATAAATGGTGACTACTTAAAATACCTGAACAGTTCTGTAAAAGCCTGCTATGTAATAATGAGCCATTGTAATCTTGTTGTTTAATGCAATTATAAGAGAAACGAAAGAAAAAGAAAAAAATCAGAAACTGAGTCTTTTACAAAGATCCCTAGAGATAGTAACTTCCTCCTTTGTTTTTTTTGTTATTGTTGTTCTGTTTTTTAAAGTTTGTTTTCTGCTTTATTGAGATATAACTGAAAATTAGAGTTGTGAGATATTCAAAGTTTATTACGATAATTTGATACACATATACATTGTGAAAGGATTCCTCCCTTTTAGTTAATTAATGTATCCATCATCTCATATACCTGATGAGCATTTTTAAGTTGTACTTTCATCACATTTCAATTATACAATATGGCGTTATCAATTACAGTCACCATGTTATACGTTAGATCCTCAGAATTTACAGTTAAAAGTTTGTACCTTTTTACCAACCTCCCCCTAATTCCTCCACTCCAGGCCTGGCAATCACTATTTTACTTTCTGTATCTGTGAATTTGTTTTGTTTTGTTTTTAGTTTCCTCATTTATGTGATACCAGGCCATGTTTGTCTTTCTCCATTCGGCTGATTCACTAAGTATAATGCCTTCAATATGCATCCATGTTGTTACTGCTGGTGAATTTCTTGTGGTTGAATAATTTTCCAGTGTACATAGAAACCACAACTTCTTTATGTATTCATGGACACTTAAGTAGTTTCCATTTCTTGGCTACTGTGAATGATGCTGCAATAAACATGGGAGTTATATATTTCTTTGATATTCCATTTTCATCTCTGTTGAGCATATACCCAGAAGTAGAATTGTTGGATCCCATGGCAGTTACTCTTTTTTTAATTTTTTGAAGCAGTTCCCATTGTTTTCCACAGTGCCTGAACTAATTTACATTCCCACTAACAGTGTAGAAGGCTTCCCTTTTGTCCACATCCTTGCCAACAATGATCTCTTATCTTCTTTAGGATAGCCATTCTAAGGGGTGTGAGAGAATATCTCAGTGTGGTTTTGATTTGCATTTCTCTGATGATTAGTGATGCTGAGCATCTTTTCATGTACTGGTTGGCCATTTGGATGTTTTCTTTGAAAAAAATACGTATTTAGTTTCTCAGTCCATCTTTTTAATGGATTGTTGTTGCTGTTGTTGTTGTGTTTTTGTTGCTATAGAGTTGTAAGAGTTATTCGTATATTTTGGATATTAACCCCTTATCTGATATGTGGTTTGCAAATATTTTCTCCCATTCTGAGGTCCATATCCAGTTTGTCTGGCCCTAAAATTTGAGATGTTAACCATTATGCTAACCTATGTCAGAATCTGGTTACTTGTTGTTGTCAGGCTTACTTTATGTTCAAGTGTTGTTTATGAAAGGCACTATGGGAGAATATGAAGAAAACCAAATTTGGAGTCAGATTACATAGTATAAAGCAGTAGTTTTTAACTTGTTGTTGTCAGGCTTACTTTATGTTCAAGTGTTGTTTATGAAAGGCACTATGGGAGAATATGAAGAAAACCAAATTTGGAGTCAGATTACATAGTATAAAGCAGTAGTTTTTAACTCTGTTGTCAGTATAACATCTAGAGCTTTAAATAAATCATAATCTCTAGGTCTCATCTCCAAAGATTCTGGTTTAATTAATCTAGGGCAGGGCATGCACATTTTATACATGCAGAACAATCCAGGTGGTTGTGAAATGCTAATGGGTATGAAAAGTGGTGGAATAATGGAAAATACCATAGGTGTAAATGTTTGTCCCTACTAATTAAGAGATTTTAGATCTTGGGATAACAATCCTGGAAAGCATGAGGTTTTCAGTGTGTGAAATGGAGAAGATCAAAATCTGTTATATTACCTCACCTGTTTTAGTTAACAAATAAATGAAGTAATGTATTTACAGTGCATTTTATCAATTCTTACATACATACAAATAAGCTGTTGGTCTTAAATAGCCTCTAGATTTCTTTATCATGAAATATCAGTGTTGCTTCCAATTATGTAATTCTAAAGCAACAATATATAACACTCAAAACACTGTCACAAAAGATCAAAACCATATTGAAACAAGGTGAATTTTAGCTCTGTTAGACATTCCTCCCTACATCTTCTACATAAATATTGCAATAGCCCTTGTTGTGGTCATGCTTTTGAAACCCTTTCCTTGTGCTTTATGCAGCAGACAAGATTTATCTTGCAGTGTGAGGCTTCCACATATAAAATACATTTCATAGAAGTGAAGGGGAGATAGTCATGTAATAAGTGAGTGTGGTGGTTATTCTTAAACTTACCTGCTGTGATTATGTAGTGAAAATTCTAAATGTGACTCTGAAAATGTCAATGTCGTAGTTCTTATCACATATATACACTCATTTTTGTCAATGATTGACAAGTAGGGCACATTGCTAAGAGAAAATTGCTAAGGAATACCTATCTTTTTAATGAACTTTTCGGTGATACTACTCTTAAGGAGTGGGTGGTTTTTTTAAATATATTTTAACCAATCAACTCTTTCATTTTTAGCATTTCTATTTCTTTCCCTAATTTAGCCTTAATATAATTTATAAACAAGTTTTCAATATAGATAAAATCAATACTATAATCTTTCCTCTTCCTTGGTCCATTGGACAAACTGTTCCTAATTTTTGAGCAAAAAACCCCAAAGACCTTACATTCATGAGGTAATGCAATAATCTCAGTAATATATGTTTTGTTATATATGGATTCACTAGAAAAGACTATAGATGTCTGTCCATCTACACTCAATTACAGTGATTTTATCTCTTGGTACACATCAAGTTAGAGGGTGTTCCACTTGTATTTAGAGAGCCACCATTACAGATGATGGAACTGGCTTTATTTGAATGTAAAATCTGTAGATATATAATTATCCATGTCACTCTTTTGACAGGAAAGAGATACGTCACGTGTAATTTAGAATTTAAATGAGCCAAATTTCTCAGCAACTCATCTCAACCTATATCTAGCTCTTTGAATTTGGGGGAGAACAACCTACTCTCTCTGCATTACTTTCCAAATGCATCAGCTGAAATATTTTGCAGAGCAGCCTAAAAGAAGATGAGAGGTGTCATCAACGTGGTTTCTGCTTCTACCACCAGTTCACTATGTGTGGTACTTCATGGTGAAGTTTACCACTTTTATCATCCGATCCTCAGTTCTGGATGTGTTGTTCAAGACTGGCCTTTGATTTCATGGCATAACAATTGCCAATGTTAAAACACTTTTTCCCTAATTTTTAAAATATATTTTCCCTTGGTCTGTAGCCATATGCTCTTCTTGAGGCTAACTCAAGAAACTTTCTTAGCAATCTGATAGCTTTTTGAGCTCATTTTATTAATGTGCTCCATTCAATATGTCAAGTACATCATACCATTGGTTTATCAGAAATGTGGACTTCTGGTTTGCTTTCATGCTCAATTCATTGAAGAATGGTTGGGGGTGTTGCTGTTGTTGTTTTGTTTTGCTTTATAAAATGTGCTGATCATAACATTTTAGATGACTGCACGAATCATGTTTGACTAAACTGCTGAAAAGCAAATGGAAGATGGCAACAAACACATGAACATTTTGACAACAAGATGCTCCCTGTGTTAAGCTATTGCCTATGTAAATTTTTCTTCTTTGGCAGTATGATTCTGTTCAGTTTTAAATTATAGTACTCTAGAATTTTACAGTTGACATGGGACTTTGAAACCTTATTTTTAACAATAAGGAGCCCAATAGTGGAGAAAGAGTATGCAATCCACATTAAAAAAAAACAAAATACTGTCAACCAGTAATAGACTCAGGACTGGTACTCAGATCTTCTTTTTTAAAAAAAAAAATTAATGTTTATTTATTTTTGAGACAGAGAGAGACAGAGCATGAATGGGGGAGGGTCAGAGAGAGAGGGAGACACAGAATCTGAAGCAGGCTCCAGGCTCTGAGCTGTCAGCATGGAGCCCGAGGCAGGGCTCGCACTCACAGATCGTGAGATCATGACCTGAGCCGAAGTCAGATGCCTAACCGACTGAGCCACCCAGGTGCCCCAAGATCTTCTTATATTCATAGTTTCCTGCTTAAACTTTAAGCTACCCAGCCAGATAATCTACTTTAAAGACATATATAAGACTACCTGTTTCATAGTGACTAAAATTTTACATTTAATTCATTTGTTTGTTGCTGTTGCATAGCACACATGCAAAAATCAAATAAAACAAACAAACAAGTACTGTGCTAGAAAATACTAACATTTGGTTCAGGGCAAATGTTTTTTATTTTCTATTCGATCTAAAATAAACATTAACTTTGCTGTATTTTGTTTCAATGGCATGTTTTTAACACATCAATAAAATTTTATTTAATTTATGTGCCACAGCTGTCAACTACATGCAAATCCTGTTAGTGCAGTGATATGGAAACCTTTCCCTGAAATCTTGTTAAAAACACCTCTGGGAATTCATATTCATATCCATTTAAGAGAGTGGATGAACAGAATCTGCCTAACGTAATTGAGGGAAAAAAATCAATAAGATTCTCTTATCAACTGTCCTCATTGCCTTCTGGTTATACACAGCAAGTGCAAAGAAGGAACCATTTCTAGTCTTTAATTTATTCTCTTTATTTTCAAAATTGTGTTTTAGTTCTTCTAGAAAGTAAAGAAAAGATGAATGAATATTCTATGAATTTTGGATACAGATTCATTACTTCATTACTTGAAGGTTAGGTTAGCCATCTTTTTCCTATATATCAGCCATTTAAAAGTTATCTTAAAGATGAGGTGGTAAAACAAACCTCTTATTTGATGGGATTCTGGAGTTTAGAGAGAGTAGGTCATTACTCAATGCTGCTCAGTGGGAGAGAAAGGCAAGACTTTAACCCAGGAACCTGACCACTCAATGTCCTCCTTCTCGTGTACTCTTTGAAGACACAAATGTCTTGTTGACACACGTATCTTTGATCCATTCAGAAATAATTTATCACATAATAACTAACATTATTGATTTAAGTTGAAAGTATTTGTTGATTAAAAATGGGCAACTATGTTTTTAAAAATGAGAACACTTTTAAAGACAAATTCCAGTGACATCAAATTGATATCCTGTTGTTTAAAATTCAACAAATATTATTATCGTCTTAGTTTGGGTTGCTATAATAAACTGAGTAGCTTATCATTAAAGGAAATTTATTTTTCACGGTTCTGGAGGCTGGGAATTCCAAGATCAAGGCACAGGCTGATTCGGTGTCTGGTGAGAACTCTCTTCCTGGTTGCAGGAACCATCTTCTTGTTATGTCCTCAGCAGAAAGCAGTTAGCTCTCTGGTCTCTTATTATAAGGACCCTAATTCTATTCATGAGGGCTTCACCCTTAGGACCTAATTGTCTCCTAAAGGCCTGGCCTCTGAAGACAATCACGTTGGGATTAGAGTTTCAATATATGAATTTGGGGGGAGACTCAAATATTCAGTCCATAACATTATGGACAGAGCTGCAGGTTAAACTTGTTCTTTCCTATCCCACCTTGAAATTATTTGCATAATCATTTAGAGAGAGGCACAGCCAGCAAATACCTATGAGGAATCAAATAGCTTCACTCAGAAGCACAGGTGCTCTGGCACTACAGAACAGAAGGAAGGTTCAGGTGGTTGAACCAAAAAAGCAGGAGAGATACTAATTATTTAAGCTGAAAGCTACATAAATTGCATCTATAGATGCAAGTAAAGGTACATGTAATTATACTAAATTAAAATATTTGGAATATTTAGAATTTTCTTTGGCTACATTGATAATCCCTAGCCAAATAATGAGTTAAATGATCTATTTGGAATGTAAAGTAATGCAATTATAATAGCAAACATTTAGCCAAAGAGAAATTCAAATTTTAGACATAAGATTTGTAAATCAATTTTAGATGCCTCCAAAATGCTTTGATTCTCCATCTCTTTGATGCCAAAATAGCCGATAAATTTCTCAAATGCAGAATCAAAGTTGAGCAAACAGTTTTGGGAGGAGGGTGTAAAACTGTTGTAGTGATAGAAAAAAAGAATATCTTTAACTAATGTAAATATTGCTCAATTACAATCTTTTGATTATAGTGCCACTCAAAGACAGAAAACATATTCTTGTGGACACAACCCTGCGAAGTGATGTCTCCTGGTATAATTTCTGATAGCTTTACTTAGTTACTTGAAATAGTCACTGTCTTCAAATAGATGTATTTCATTTCAGATCACTTAATTTTCACAATATTCTTAAGAAAACAATGTGAAACCCTTGACCCTTGAAATGAGTATATTATTTCTGTAGATTAGATTGAAATAGATTAATTTATTCATGACAGCAAATATAGTTTTAAAGTTGTAATCCAGAATTGGAAAATCCTAAGTGCATGTCTATTAATTAAAAAAAATAAATCAATAGGGGTGCCTGGTTAGCTCAGTTGGTTAGGGGTCCTACTTCGGCTCAGGTCATGATCTTATGGTTTGTGAGTTCGGGCCCGTCGTTGGGCTCTGTGTTGACAGCTCAGAGCCTGGAGCCTCCTTCAGATTTTGTGTCTCCCTCTCCCTCTGCCCCTCTTCCACTCCTGCTGTCTCCATCTCTCATAAATAACTAAACTTAAAAATTTAAATAAATAAATAAATGTTGGCTTTTAAAAAAATTATTATTCTGATGAGAAGCAAGTAAGTGCAGTTAAGTGATTGTGCACTGTGGAGGCATAAAATTCGGTACTATCAACTAATCAGTATGCTCAGTCATCTGTTCTCACTTTACATCTAAAAATGTAAAGGCCTTTTTGCAGCACTGCCTTCTCTGTTTATCTGAAGGTTATATTCAAATTCTTAGCTTTCTAAAAATCAAGTACACATCAAGAACCCAGAGAAATATCCCATCCATCACCAGTTTTTATCTTCAACAAAAGCATGTATTTGTCCTAATAAGATATTCATGGGATCTGTTAAATTCATTTATTGACTTCTAGATTGCACCAAAATACAGCAGCAGAATTGAGTCATGCAGATGACTGCAACAAAGAATGAATGGTTGGAAACTAAGTGTGCCATCCTATTCATTGTCTTACGTTTTAAATAGAGAAGAATGCCATAATCTATAATTTAATTCAATGAGATTTTAAGTAATGGTACATACTGCTGTCTATGGTTCAAGCAATATAGTCACAGAACTCCTATTTGACAGGGATTGGGACACTGTCCCATTTCTGATCGATTTAAGTTTAACAACAGATGGACCCCTCATAAGGAATGAAAACAGTGAGCGCAATAGAATGCTACCTGAAAAAAAAATAATGTGTCAAAATCCTCTCAAAGTAAATTAAAATTATAAGATTTGAGATTTTGTTTGGATTGGTTTGGTAAATGCTATTTTTTGTTAATGTCTGCAAGTCTCCACTTTATAATGAAAAAAGATTTTGAGTACTTAGGCAACCTGTGAAGTCTCCTAAAGATTTTGCTGTTTAGAACTCTCTGGTTATACTATGCACATAATGAATTGTCCCCCTTGATGTGATAAATTATGTACTAGAATAATGGACAGATCAATCAGTGACGCTGTGTAAGTGAAACACACAGCTTTTGGCAAAGCAGGGTTTACATGTTTACATTTATCACCCAAATGCCTTGACTTTGATGTAGACCTTTGAGAAGCATTTATTAATCATGATTTCATTAAAATTTTTGGCAAACTAATGACTTTTATTTGTCAGAAATATTGCTGATGATATACTGGTGGTGTCCAAAAACACTAATCTTCTTTTTGCTACTTAGCCTTCTGTGCGATTGTTAAACAATAACTTTCATGAGACATCATACTTTAGATTACTAGAAAGGTCTTGGTGTCAGAACTAATCAGATTGTATATCTGCTGGTAGCAGAATGCTGTATAGTCCAGTACAGCTCTGTTGGGATTCACCCACTGCACCTCATCTGTTGAAGAATGAAGACTTCTATTCTAGGGGAAAAAGAGGTTTTTTTTTCCAGTAATACACATGGAATGATTAATGGTGCCAATTATTAGTATTTTAGTATATTTCAAAGATTATGAAAATTTTGGATTTGAATAAACTACTCAAAATAATGAGGTATATTTTCTTGTGTGACCTCTTTTAATTCCATGAATATAAACATCTACTGTGATGCAAACTCTAAGCAAGTTACTCTGTGGGTAAAAAAAAAATTGTACTTTTCCCCAACACTAAGGAATGTACAATCTACATGGCAAGACAAAAATTGTCATTAAAGCAAGAGACTAGTAAATGCAGTATATGTTAACAAAATACCTATAAATAGTAAAATGAAAGACTGGGAAATGAATAATACAAAATATAGTAGTCTGTTCCTTTGAAAAGGGAAAGAAATCTGTGATTTTTTTCCTATAAATTGTATTTAGTAGATGCAAATAATAATTAGGCTAATAATTTAAAAATACCTAGGAAAATATTTCTTGGTGTTAAAAAATAATTATTGAAATATATTCTTGAATCAGTTACAAAGGAAGGTATTAACTCTGTTTTTTTCTATTTTCATAAAAAATAAATTAATATAATTAATATAACCTTTATTCAAAATTACTAAAAGAATGTTTGAGTTAATTTTCTAGGTAAAAAACAGGTGCTTCATGTGGTTTTATTTGTTAATTAAAATCACCCAAATGAACCAAATTTCGTAGGTTCCATGTTGCCAATCCAGGAGTCCTCAGTCTTATATTGGTAATTAGATATTTTTGTGACTAAATAGAAATGAACTTGAACCAGTCTCAAGACCATAGATTTCACCAAACAGTTGCAAGCCAAAATCCTAATTGGCCTGTCACTAAAACTCTCTAGAATTCATCAGCCCCTGCCAAAGAGAGGAAAACATTGTAAGAACCAAGTCTCTTAGTGGATATTGTTTTTCTCATTTATTCTCTGATTGTTGATTTTCATAAAATGCAGGATTTCCTTAACTCAGTTTTTTTGGTGTTGCACATAGGCTTAACCCAGAAGAAACTGTTATAAATTTTTTTTTTTTATTTATTTTTTTTTTATTTTTTTTTTTATGAAATTTATTGACAAATTGGTTTCCATACAACACCCAGTGCTCATCCCAAAAGGTGCCCTCCTCAATACCCATCACCCACCCTCTCCTCCCTCCCACCCCCCATCAACCCTCAGTTTGTTCTCAGTTTTTAAGTCTCTTATGCTTTGGCTCTCTCCCATTCTAACCTCTTTTTTTTTTTTTTTTTTCCTTCCCCTCCCCCATGGGTTCCTGTGAAGTTTCTCAGGATCCACATAAGAGTGAAACCATATGGTATCTGTCTTTCTCTGTATGGCTTATTTCACTTAGCATCACACTCTCCAGTTCCATCCACGTTGCTACGAAAGGCCATATTTCATTTTTTCTCATTGCCACGTAATATTCCATTGTGTATATAAACCACAATTTCTTTATCCATTCATCAGTTGATGGACATTTAGGCTCTTTCCATAATTTGGCTATTGTTGAGAGTGCTGCTATGAACATTGGGGTACAAGTGCCCCTATGCATCAGTGCTCCTGTATCCCTTGGATAAATTCCTAGCAGTGCTATTGCTGGGTCATAGGGTAGGTCTATTTTTAATTTTCTGAGGAACCTCCACACTGCTTTCCAGAGCGGCTGCACCAATTTGCATTCCCACCAACAGTGCAAGAGGGTTCTCGTTTCTCCACAACCTCTCCAGCATCTATAGTCTCCTGATTTGTTCATTTTGGCCACTCTGACTGGCGTGAGGTGATACCTGAGTGTGGTTTTGATTTGTATTTCCCTGATAAGGAGCGACGCTGAACATCTTTTCATGTGCCTGTTGGCCATCCGGATGTCTTCTTTAGAGAAGTGTCTATTCATGTTTTCTGCCCATTTCTTCACTGGGTTATTTGTTTTTCGGGTGTGGAGTTTGGTGAGCTCTTTATAGATTTTGGATACTAGCCCTTTGTCCGATATGTCATTTGCGAATATCTTTTCCCATTCCGTTGGTTGCCTTTTAGTTTTGTTGGTTGTTTCCTTGGCTGTGCAGAAGCTTTTTATCTTCATAAGGTCCCAGTAATTCACTTTTGCTTTTAATTCCCTTGCCTTTGGGGATGTGTCGAGTAAGAGATTGCTACGGCTGAGGTCAGAGAGGTCTTTTCCTGCTTTCTCCTCTAAGGTTTTGATGGTTTCCTGTCTCACATTTAGGTCCTTTACCCATTTTGAGTTTATTTTTGTGAATGGTGTGAGAAAGTGGTCTAGTTTCAACCTTCTGCATGTTGCTGTCCAGTTCTCCCAGCACCATTTGTTAAAGAGGCTGTCTTTTTTCCATTGGATGTTCTTTCCTGCTTTGTCAAAGATGAGTTGGCCATACGTTTGTGGGTCTAGTTCTGGGGTTTCTATTCTATTCCATTGGTCTATGTGTCTGTTTTTGTGCCAATACCATGCTGTCTTGATGATGACAGCTTTGTAGTAGAGGCTAAAGTCTGGGATTGTGATGCCTCCTGCTTTGGTCTTCTTCTTCAAAATTCCTTTGGCTATTCGGGGCCTTTTGTGGTTCCATATGAATTTTAGGATTGCTTGTTCTAGTTTCGAGAAGAATGCTGGTGCAATTTTGATTGGGATTGCATTGAATGTGTAGATAGCTTTGGGTAGTATTGACATTTTGACAATATTTATTTTTCCAATCCATGAGCAGGGAATGTCTTTCCATTTCTTTAAATCTTCTTCAATTTCCTTCATAAGCTTTCTATAATTTTCAGCATACAGATCCTTTACATCTTTGGTTAGATTTATTCCTAGGTATTTTATGCTTCTTGGTGCAATTGTGAATGGGATCAGTTTCTTTATTTGTCTTTCTGTTGCTTCATTGTTAGTGTATAAGAATGCAACTGATTTCTGTACATTGATTTTGTATCCTGCAACTTTGCTGAATTCCTGTATCAGTTCTAGCAGACTTTTGGTGGAGTCTATCGGATTTTCCATGTATAATATCATGTCATCTGCAAAAAGCGAAAGCTTGACTTCATCTTTGCCAATTTTGATGCCTTTGATTTCCTTTTGTTGTCTGATTGCTGATGCTAGAACTTCCAGCACTATGTTAAACAGCAGCGGTGAGAGTGGGCATCCTTGTCGTGTTCCTGATCTCAGGGAAAAAGCTCTCAGTTTTTCCCCGTTGAGGATGATGTTAGCTGTGGGCTTTTCATAAATGGCTTTTATGATCTTTAAGTATGTTCCTTCTATCCCGACTTTCTCAAGGGTTTTTATTAAGAAAGGGTGCTGGATTTTGTCGAAGGCCTTTTCTGCATCGATTGACAGGATCATATGGTTCTTCTCTTTTTTTTTGTTAATGTGATGTATCACGTTGATTGATTTGCGAATGTTGAACCAGCCCTGCATCCCAGGAATGAATCCCACTTGATCATGGTGAATAATTCTTTTTATATGCCGTTGAATTCGATTTGCTAGTACCTTATTGAGAATTTTTGCATCCATATTCATCAGGGATATTGGCCTGTAGTTCTCTTTTTTTACTGGGTCTCTGTCTGGTTTAGGAATCAAAGTAATACTGGCTTCATAGAATGAGTCTGGAAGTTTTCCTTCCCTTTCTATTTCTTGGAATAGCTTGAGAAGGATAGGTATTATCTCTGCTTTAAACGTCTGGTAGAACTCCCCTGGGAAGCCATCTGGTCCTGGACTCTTATTTGTTGGGAGATTTTTGATAACCGATTCAATTTCTTCGCTGGTTATGGGTCTGTTCAAGCTTTCTATTTCCTCCTGATTGAGTTTTGGAAGAGTGTGGTTGTTCAGGAATTTGTCCATTTCTTCCAGGTTGTCCAGTTTGTTGGCATATAATTTTTCATAGTATTCCCTGATAATTGTTTGTATCTCTGAGGGATTGGTTGTAATAATTCCATTTTCATTCATGCTTTTATCTATTTGGGTCATCTCCCTTTTCTTTTTGAGAAGCCTGGCTAGAGGTTTGTCAATTTTGTTTATGTTTTCAAAAAACCAACTCTTGGTTTCGTTGATCTGCTCTACAGTTTTTTTAGTTTCTATATTGTTTATTTCTGCCCTGATCTTTATTATTTCTCTTCTTCTGCTGGGCTTAGGCTGCCTTTGCTGTTCTGCTTCTAGTTCCTTTAGGTGTGCTGTTAGATTTTGTATTTGGGATTTTTCTTGTTTCTTGAGATAGGCCTGGATTGCAATGTATTTTCCTCTCAGGACTGCCTTTGCTGCGTCCCAAAGCGTTTGGATTGTTGTATTTTCATTTTCGTTTGTTTCCATATATTTTTTAATTTCTTCTCTAATTGCCTGGTTGACCCACTCATTCGTTAGTAGGGTGTTCTTTAACCTCCATGCTTTTGGAGGTTTTCCAGACTTTTTTCTGTGGTTGATTTCAAGCTTCATAGCATTGTGGTCTGAAAGTAAGCATGGTATAATTTCAATTCTTGTAAACTTATGAAGGGCTGTTTTGTGACCCAGTATATGATCTATCTTGGAGAATGTTCCATGTGCACTCGAGAAGAAAGTATATTCTGTTGCTTTGGGATGCAGAGTTCTAAATATATCTGTCAAGTCCATCTGATCCAATGTCTCATTCAGGGCCCTTGTTTCTTTATTGACCGTGTGTCTAGATGATCTATCTATTTCTGTAAGTGGTGTATTAAAGTCCCCTGCAATTACCACATTCTTATCAATAAGGTTGCTTATGTTTATGAGTAATTGTTTTATATATTTGGGGGCTCCGGTATTCGGTGCATAGACATTTATAATTGTTAGCTCTTCCTGATGGATAGACCCTGTAACTATTATATAATGTCCTTCTTCATCTCTTGTTACAGCCTTTAATTTAAAGTCTAGTTTGTCTGATATAAGTATGGCTACTCCAGCTTTCTTTTGGCTTCCAGTCGCATGATAAATAGTTCTCCATCCCCTCACTCTCAATCTAAAGGTGTCCTCAGGTCTAAAATGAGTCTCTTGTAGACAGCAAATAGATGGGTCTTGTTTTTTTATCCATTCTGATACCCTGTGTCTTTTGGTTGGCGCATTTAATCCATTTACATTCAGTGTTATTATAGAAAGATACGGGTTTAGAGTCATTGTGATGTCTGTATGTTTTATGCTTATAGTGATGTCTCTGGGACTTTGTCTCACAGGGTCCCCCTTAGGATCTCTTGTAGGGCTGGTTTAGTGGTGACAAATTCCTTCAGTTTTTGTTTGTTTGGGAAGACCTTTATCTCTCCTTCTATTCTAAATGACAGACTTGCTGGATAAAGGATTCTCGGCTGCATATTTTTTCTGTCTAGCACCCTGAAAATCTCGTGCCAATTCTTTCTGGCCTGCCAAGTTTCAAAAGAGAGATCAGTCACGAGTCTTATAGGTCTCCCTTTATATGTGAGGGCACATATATAGCAAAGTATAAGGTTACCCTTTGCTGCTTTCAGAATTTTCTCTTTATCCTTGTATTTTGCCAGTTTCACTATGATATGTCGTGCAGAAGATCGATTCAAGTTACGTCTGAAGGGAGTTCTCTGTGCCTCTTGGATTTCAACGCCTTTTTCCTTCCCCAGTTCAGGGAAGTTCTCAGCTATTATTTCTTCAAGTACCCCTTCAGCACCTTTCCCTCTCTCTTCCTCCTCTGGGATACCAATTATGCGTATATTATTTCTTTTTAGTGTATCACTTAGTTCTCTAATTTTCCCCTCATACTCCTGGATTTTTTTATCTCTCCTTTTCTCAGCTTCCTCTTTTTCCATAACTTTATCTTCTAGTTCACCTATTCTCTCCTCTGCCTCTTCAAGCCGAGCTGTGGTGGTTTCCATTTTGTTATGCATTTCGTTTAAAGCGTTTTTCAGCTCCTCGTGACTGTTCCTTAGTCCCTTGATCTCTGTAGCAAGAGATTCTCTGCTGTCCTGTATACTGTTTTCAAGCCCAGCGATTAATTTTATGACTATTATTCTAAATTCACTTTCTGTTATGTTATTTAAGTCCTTTTTGATCAGCTCATTAGCTGTTGTTATTTCCTGGAGATTCTTCTGAGGGGAATTCTTCCGCTTGGTCATTTTGGATAGTCCCTGGCGTGGTGAGGACCTGCAGGGCACTTCCCCTGTGCTGTGGTGTATAACTGGAGTTGGTGGGCGGGGCCGCAGTCAGACCGGATGTCTGCCCCCAGCCCACCACTGGGGCCACAGTCAGACTGGTGTGTGCCTTCTCTTCCCCTCTCCTAGGGGCGGGATTCACTGTGGGGTGGTGTGGCTCATCTGGGCTACTTGCACCGTGCCAGGCTTGTGATGCTGGGGATCTGGCGTATTAGCTGGGGTGGGTAGGCAAGGTGCTCGGGGGCAGGAGGGGCAGGCTTAGATCGCTTCTCCTTAGGTGATCCACTTCAGGAGGGGCCCTGTGGCAGCGGGAGGGAGTCAGATCCGCTGCCGGAGGTTTGGCTCTGCAGAAGCGCAGAGTTGGGTGTTTGCGCGGAGCGAGCAAGTTCCCTGGCAGGAACCAGTTCCCTTTGGGATTTCGGCTGGGGGATGGGCGGGGGAGATGGCGCTGGCGAGCGCCTTTGTTCCCCACCAAACTGAGCTCTGTTGTCAGGGGGCTCAGCAGCTCTCCCTCCCTTTGTCCTCCAGCCTTCCCGCTTTCCGAGCAGAGCTGTTAACTTATGACCTCCCAGACGCTAAGTCGCGCTTGTTGTGGGAACACAGTCCGTCAGGCCCCTCCGCTTTTGCAAGCCAGACTCGGTGGCTGTGCTTGGCCGGCGAGCCGCCCCTCCGCCCCGGCTCCCTCCCGCCAGTCCGTGGAGCGCGCACCGCCTCGCCGCCCTTCCTACCCTCTTCCCTGGGCCTCTCGTCTGCGTTTGGCTCCGGCGACTCCGTTCTGCTAATCCTCTGGCGGTTTTCTGGGTTATTTAGGCAGATGTAGATGGAATCTAAGTGATCAGCAGGACGTGCGGTGAGCCCAGCGTCCTCCTAAGCCGCCATCTTGCCGCCGACCGAAACTGTTATAAATTGAAGTGGATTACCTCTGAAGGCAATTCTTTGTTTTCTTTATTATAATTATATGAGTGCATTTAGATTTATAAATTAGGTGCATAAATGACTTTGACATTTTTTAAAGGTAAATATGTCATTTTTAAAATGGCCAGGAGAAGAGCATGCCAGTCAGAGGGAAGAGCAAACAAAAAGGCCCAGAGTCAGGAAGAAACTTGGTATGTTCAAGAAATTAGGGTGGGATGGGATTAGATTGATAGAGCATAAGAGGACACTAGTAAAAAGAAGAGAAATTACAGAATAGAGGACTATAAAAAGGCTCCTCTGAGTGTATTTCTGCCTCAAGTTTGCTCTCTGAAAGCACTTGATATCTGGAGATGGTTGACTACCCCCATGTTTGATCCACACCACGTATATCCTTCCCAATTAATTCCAAAGGCCACTCAGGAAAAAGGATTGTGTGTTTTTTCTTTGTCCTCGGTCTCCTCAGTCCTAGCAAAGGATCTGAAGCATAGTTAATCCACAAAGTATATTTCATTTTCTTTTTGTTAACTAGAAATCAAAGAGATGTAGTTACAACCCATAACTTTATAATAAAAAGAAGATGAAAACAAGTGGTAAAACAAGTAGCACTTGGTAGAGCTGGGATTATCATTTATGATTCTAGTCTCCTAATGCAGAGTTGCAAATTTACCTGGCATTGTTTTTATAAGTATAAAGGCATAAAGTAAAAATATTCCTAATAAGCCAAATAAAAATTGGGAGATTCAAGAAATTTTACTTTTTTAAAGTTTATTTATTTGTTTTGAGAGAGAGAGAGAGAGAGAGAGAGAGAGAGAGAATCCCAAGCAGGCTCCACACTATCAGGGTAGAGCCAGATGTGGGGCTTGAACTGACAAACCATGAGATCATGACCTGAGCTGAAATCAAGTTGGATGCTTAACCAACTGAGCCACCCAGGTGCCCTAGGAGGGTCTAAGAAATTTTAAAAGCTCTTTAAGAGCTAAATATAATATGAATAGTTGTTTAAAATAGACTCAGAAACCAAACTTTTTTTGTTGTCATTCTTTTAAAAATCAATTTAGAGATTATCAAATGAGAATCAGAGAAGGGTGTTTTCCACTTGGATGAAATGCATATTACCTTGACCCCATAATTCTAGTTTCTCTAAATGAATTTAGTATGCTTTGTGATGAAAATATCAAATCCTTACTAAAGTAAATAAAAGAAGCATCAGCAAAAGTAGACTCCAATAAGGGTATAGTCACTGTATATTTTCATTTTATGGCCAAATTTTAGAAATCAGCTTATTGTAATACATATAAAGAGAAAAATACATGTTTAAACCATTTAAGCACTTAATTTTAAAGTGTGTGTACTCTTTAATTTTTTTTTAATGTTTACTTATTTTTGAGACAGGGAGAGACAGAGCATGAATGGGGGAGGGTCAGAGAGAGAGGGAGACACAGAATCTGAAGCAGGCTCTAGGCTCTGAGCTGTCAGCACAGAGCCTGACGGGGGGCTCGGACTCACAGACTGCGAGATCATGACCTGAGCTGAAGTCGGACACTTAACCGATGGAACCACTCAGGCGCCACAAAGTGTGTGTACTCTTTACTCTTTTTGGCATCATCCTGTATATAAATGTCAACCAAATGAAAACAACGAATTTTAAAATAGTATTTTTTAATATCTATGCTTGCAATATGCACAATGCAGTAAAATCAGTCATGTTAGCATGAGATACATCTTACTAAATATCAAGTTTCATTTAAGAGTAATGATATAAGGAATATGAAATTAGGTTGTTTTAAGGGTAGTTTATATAAACTCTCTTTAGTGAAAAAAATGTAACAGAGACATGAACTATGGATCAAAAAATTCCACACTGTTCAGAAGAATGTGCTTCTTTTCCTGAGGCAGAAAATGCACTTTATCTTATCTACAAAAAGCTTACTTAGTATTTGTTTTTGGCTCATATCCCTAAAATGTCCCCTTGGCTTCTGTTCCATTTGCTTAGTTTACCTAATTTGAGAAAAGTTTCCCTTTTCAACACAAGTGCTATTGTAATAGCTCACCTCAAGATTCAGAGAGAGAGAGAGAGAAAAGAGAGAGAGAGAAGGTCATCAGTCCAACTACCTCAGTGGAGGAGAGACGAGCCTGTTAAGGACTCTTAGGGTATTATCAAATATATGCCTTTCCTGACAGTTATCAGGGCAAGAGGAGGAGGGGAAGACTACCTCTACGACGTGGAAGCTGGCCGCTGTGAATTAGGCCAGAGGACTCATCTTATTGTCAACCACATATTGTTGACAGTGGAAACCTTGAGGATGAAGCCAGAACTTTACTTCTTTAGCGCTAAAGCTGCCATAGAAATTGAACAGTAGAATCCCTTGTTTTATAAGTAAGGAAACTGATGCCCTGAGAAAATGTGTTTTATATCACAAGTTTGTGAAAAGGTAGTACACAATCTTAGCCCATTGCTCTTTCATATTATCCACTGAATAAAATTTTACATGGTATTTATTTATCAGGCATCTATCTTGTACCATTCATTTCCTCATTGGAAACATGGCAATGAGCCACAAAAGACCCCATTCCTACCTACCTTCATGGAACTTAAATAATGTGAATTATCTTTATATATATTTGTATAGTAGCTATTAAATAAGGTTCAAAAAACAAACATTTGTTTTTAATAGACTTTAAACTATTGTATGTATATTTTCTTTAACCAAGTGACACATTAAATCACCAAGTCAGAAACTCACTTATTCATTGTCTTATAACCCTTAGACTATTTAAAAAACAAATCTTGTAATAAAATTATGCTATCATATCCCAAGATTTAAATTCTAAAAACTTCTGTTTCTCCAAGAAGTCCAGGATTGTCTTCTAGTCAACCCACTATTAAAAACAATATGTTAACTGAGCAATTGATAATGTCCTTGAGTTCATGGAATTTCTCGCCCCATTGAGCCTTTGACTCTCTTGCATAGGAAACAAAATGATACAGAATGAGGAATAATATATTTGGAGGATATTGTATTTTCTTGAGAAAAAATAAGAATGCAAATTAAGAGTGTGTCTTAATTTTATACTTCATAAATTATGGTGGTGGGCACAAATTTCCTGGCTGTAAACAATGAAAATTTGGTTACTGTGAATCAAATGAGGAATCAAAATATCCAAAGCTACATTTTCAGTTAAGCAATTTTGTTTATAAACTGTTCAAATTACATAGAAAGGATGATCTCAGAGTTGAAAGCAATAATTTTGTTGTTAATTACGTTAATATTTAACTTAATTTTCTGTTTTCCTTTTCCTCTAAAGATAATTACAATGAGCTGGTCTTTTGCTGCCTCCTCTCTATTCCAGGCCTAAACATATGGGAACAAAGCAAAGCTTCACAACTTGAAGGAATGGTTTGTTTATAGGGATAGAAGGAACAGAACCCTGAATTAGCTTTCCACTCTCCACTGACATAACATTAGCCAAATGGTACTGACCTCAGTTCCGATACTGTGGGTGGCTTTGTACGTTCTGCTTTTGTGTGTTTTCTTAGGCAATAAAATGAGGGTATTCCAAATGCTCCAAAGGAAGACTTGGTAAAATATTTACAGTGTGCAGCCTGGATAATAATGTGAGTTTGTGGATGAGACAATGTCAAAGGAAAATATTATTATCATAGAGAAAAATAGAGCTGCTCGTTATCAGAACCACTGATGCTGCTAGAAGAGAGAGCAGGAGGAATATAAAAATTTGTTTGTGCCTGTGTTTTCCTTCCTGTTGATGAGCTTGTTATGTAGGAACAAAGTATTCATTTTAACCTTGCTTAGGCATTCTTGGTAGTTCACTGAAAGAAATAATATAAAGCAAGAAATAAGAGAAATGTATCTCTAAGAAAATGATTTATATCTGTAATATACTTAATCCTAAGGAGCATCAGATCAAGTGTTATTCTCCTAAAACATTTTTTAAAATAATGATAACAGAAGAAAGTGTGGTAATCATAAGCATGCTTCTACACCAATGATATCATATTATTTCTTTCAATATTATTTAAACCTCCTAGAGCATAATGCACAGTAGGCAATGATCTTTCTTAGGTTAGACCATGCACAGTATTATTTTCAACTACTTTGCCCAATTTGGCTAATTATTCTAACTGTAAATGTCAGATGTTGTCTACCAAATGACAACTGATAACATTTGGAATACTTATTAATTATAAGGTTAATGAAAATGTTAAAATATTTGAGAACAGTGGAAGTTATACTATGGAATACACTGCATATACATTTTCTGTAAATTAAGACAAAAATTTCAATCTAAAAATAGTGATAGGACCTAGATAGATATTTTATTAATAAAATAATTTCATATGCCCAGAAACCTAAATGATAGTCTATTGGGGTTCAGATGCTAATTTTCAATTTCCTCCTAACCATGACATTTTAAAACCCTGCACTAAGTCTCTGTTCTCTTTCGTTTTAAATTTATCTTGTTGTGTTACTGATCCTCTTGTCTGATCACGCTATTCATGTCTACATCATCATGCTCTTGGCTGACCATACCCTTTAATTAGTATCCATATTACTATGTACAGAAAACTCTAAGTCTCCAAATATTCAAAGTTTACAATAATTACATATTGTAGTCATACTTTTTAAAAGGGGTTATTTTGCTTTAAACACCATTTTTTAAAGACTGCCTTCAGTATTATTTTTGTGTGCTAATAAGGGCAATTCATGATAATTGCTCTAATAACCACAGAAGCACAGTGGCTTCAAACCATTTCTTGTTAATATCATAGTTTACTGAGGGTCAGTTGACTCTCCTGGGCATCGCCTCCATGCCAGTTTCTGAATATTGCATTCCATCTCTCTCCCTATACATAGTATGCCCTCAATTTTGCCCCAAGAATGACAACACAAGCTTTCATCGTCCAGTCTCCACAGACCAAATCCCTAATCTCCAGTTTATCTACAGCTTTGTGCATCAAGTTCAGATAGCTCCCTTTTCAGAAAGTTGACCTATGAATAATTGTTGACAAGTTATTGCATGTGCACGCATGCACACACACACACACACACACACACACACATCCTTAATATACAAGAATGGAAGAGTGACAAAAATAACTGACTAAAATCTCATACTTAGAAAAGGAAAGAATGAAAGACATGTAAAATATCTGGTTTATCTGATTCTTGAAATCTGCAGAATCCAGATAAGGATACAGGTATTTGGGCTTCTTTCATTATATGTCTTTATCATATCATAATTCTTTGAATTCATCCGTGAGAGCTGAGGTCAATATATTATGCAAAAAAATGGAGACTTTTCAAAGGACAGGTTTATAATGTCTGATTTCTTTGGTCAAAACAAAGTCACATCTAGAAGTAAGAGGTGACTGGTAGTATAGTCTTCTTGTATGACTAGTAGAAAAATAAATTGGCTTGAGAAAAATAAACTTATATTTGCCATATCAGAATGGTTTGTGTTCTCCTAAGACTATGCAATTCTTCCCTTTTTATAATATCAAATCAACAGATTGTATTCTATCTACATTCTGCCTTCTTCACTAAAATGAAAGTGATATCTTTAGAATAATTCTTTATTGCAGTAGTAATAAGTTCATTGTTGAATCTAAGCTGTACTCAATACTGCCTTAGATAGTAACATGAAAACCAGGATACTTTTTGTGTAATATCATCAACCTCTTCTATGATTACAGTGGCAAGGAGGATTCTGTAGTTTGGAATTTATCTGTAGTTATCTAGAAAACAGCAGGACTGGCTAGACATAGGTTTCTTATCTGAGTGCTATTAGCCAAAGTTCAAATTATTTAGAATAATATTTGAATATGTTAGTTTGGTCTTTTGGGCCACATAAGCATGCTCTTTCTACTCGACATGTATATTCTTAGTATTGTAGGCATTGGTTATGAAAAGCCACATCTACATTTTGGTCTGAACCAATTTCTCCCTTTTAATATTTATTTGTGTCAAAAGATAAACTGAGGTATGTTAAAACTTTCAAGAGTTTACTAGATTTTATCTATTTGAATCTGGCATTGCAAAACTGAAAGTGGCTAGGGAAATCTTTTTCTATGATGCAGCTGGAAACAGAACAAGGAAATTATTTGATTGGCTGTAGTTGGTGTGGTTGCCTTGGTTGGGAAAACCTAGTATGGTATTTATGATTGGTTGTTCTTAAATTTCATTTTCTCAGATATAAGTGCATTTACACAATTGACTGTGGCTTAGATTTTGATTTGCTTATGTAGGCCACCAAAGCACTAGAACTACCTCAGTGGAATGGACTCTGTTTAATTATTTAACATGTACAAGGATATAGGCACAATATTAACAAATGAGCACTTGCTATAAGTTTGTCTATAGTGATTACTTGTTTTTGTATAGTTACCAAGACACTTAAATTATTATGATACTCTATAAAATACACACTTCCTTTCTTAAAGTGTAAAAATGAGTACGTGTAGTCTACTGAAACAATTATAATTTATCCCTAAACATCGACAGAGGGTCATTATTTGATCTCATCCAGTTTTATGCATTGTCCATCACAGGCACTTCTGAATTGAGGACGCATTGCATCTTTGAAGCAGGGAGTGATCATTAGAATTATTAGATGCTTACAAACAAGCAAACAAACAAACAAGAAAACCAAGTCATTTTTATACCCAATTTGAAGTTATAATCTTGCAAGTGGGAATGTTAAAATTAAGCTTTGTTCTGATATTCCGAACATAGAACCCCAACAGATCTTAATGCTATGATAAAATTCTCCACAGTGCTTTGAATTGAAACACGTTTGCATTTTCAAAAATACTGAACTAAAAATAAACGTCTAAATGACATAAAAGTAAAATTAAAATTAAATATATTTATGTATCTGTATTCAGTCCATCTGAGCATAATTTAAAATTCTCATCTAATGTTAAACAGACAACCTCATCCAATCCTGAGTAAATCTTCCTTTGAACAAGCATAAACTCTGGTAATGGCATGAGATAATTCTGTTTTCTTAACCCACCATTTGAATGGTATGACCTTGAAATTACTATATGTCTTCAAAATTAGATCACTGAAGATATTTAGATGCTTTCCACTTAGGAGAGTTTACATTTTTATTTGAAAGAAATAAACCCAATAATTAGCCTTATCTCTTTTCCTACATAGTTAATCTATTTAGTCCCTAGAAATTTTAGAATTATAAAATTTGTTATTCAAAACCTTTAAGATTCAAGAAATTGAATCATCCATTAGGTAAAGGAGGAAAATATAAGGATGTGGGGTCCAAGGATGATGGTACACTTTCTTTTGGTCACAAGCACGCTCTTCCTCAGTCAGGAAGGAGCTTTGGCTACTCCACATATGGTATACAAAAGGCAGCCCAAACCCTGAGTTATGCCTCACGTTAAGTGTATGCAAATCCAGCTAACTAGAACAGCTGGAGAAGAGATCCAATAAGGTGAAGGTTTCAAATAACATTTGCACACAAAAAAATACAAATAAAGAAAAACGTCACTTTAGTTTTCTGTAGAAAGCTTAAAGCTCATTGTCTAAAGCATATCTAATTTTAGTCTTCAACCTTCCTTCCTCATAATACCAATTTCATTTAAAAAGGCTGCGCATATTTATTTATAGCATATATATATATATATATATATATATATATATATATATATATATGCGCATGCAGTCTTACAGAGAAGTATGTATCCATGTCAGTTTTACTGGTTCTAAACGAAAAGAGCTTTGATGGAATTTTTCTTGAGTGAGAAATTGAAAGTTTAGTTGGAATTAAAATTAAATACAAAAAATGGATTAAATCTATTCTGGGAAACTTTTAGAAGCAGTTTATGTATTTTATTGAAAAATGTCACATCATAGCTCAACAGATTGTTTTGTGTTAATCTACCATATTATTTCAACGGAGGTACTGGCTTGAAAAAAATACTGCTCCATTTAAATGCTAATGTAGATACTGCTAGGAGGTCTCTTCAAGATTATGGGTTCTGAGTACTCTAGTTATAGAACATTTGGCCTTTATAGATAAAGTTCCTTTACTTTAGTTAAAAAGCTGTATCTATAAAAGGAAAATGACTTTGTCACTCCGTCGGTTTCTAATATTATTAAATATTTATTAAGATTCAACAGTACACTAAACATTTATAAAGTAAGAATAGAATAGTGTTTACTTTAATTAAGCTAGTATCTGAAGACTCTTAAGGGAGATAGACGCATAGTACACACGTTTACGCATTGCTTTTCTGGACAGGGATAGGATTCAGACTCAGAATAGTTTCTCTGTTTTGTTTAGTCTTATGGAATTAGAAAAAATTACTTAAAAATTCTCTAAGTCCATGGTAGTAATCTCTGTAAAGACAGATACATCCTGGATATTGCCGTTACTGCATATACTTAACTTTATGATGTGCTCTTTTGATTTTGATTTTGATTCTACTAAACAATGTTGGTATCCAGAATAAAAAAAATATGTATGTTTATGGCTCATATTAAGACACTGTAATTTTTCTGTAGTATATTGAATCACCAAACTGTTAGAACCTCATGGGACATCTATCATGAGATACACTCATCCACTTTGCCAGGAAAAAAACTTAAGTCCCATTGGCAATCCAGTGCTTTTATCAACCTGTCAATCAGGGAAACAGACAGACATTCAAAGAGTTAAAGAGTTGTGTATCTAGCCAGAAACAAACAAACAAACAAACAAACAAACAAAAAGATACATTGGGAACCTAAAATAAAAGCCACTGTCTTCATTCACGCAGATAAACAAGACCCTAATTGTAGAACAATTCCTATTCATCTTTAATGTGTTTCCTGGAAATGATGATTCTAAAGCATTTTCCTTAGAGTGAGTTAAACCTGACTCAAAATGAAGTGCTTGGTAAAAGAAAAATTCAACACATTTGTAGAAAAAAAAACAAACTTTTTTTTCTCTCTCTCGGGATACAAGACAAGAAGAAGAAAGCTTATTTCTTGCCAAGTGATCCTCTATTATTAAAATATTTCCAATACTTATATGATAAATTGCTCCCCCTTCAAAGTGAAACATTTCTCCTTAAATTTTCAGGATTATATACTACTATTTTTTAAGTTACCATCACACAAATACACAAAGGCCAAAGACTAGGTATAAACTTCTATGCTTAATCTTTTTAACCAAATAAGGATAGTGGGAATGACTCTTCGATGCTACCATGTGCCAAGAGGTGACCCAACACACTCATAACAGTCTTGAGTTACTGTACAGTGTTCATTGGTGCAATGGATACCATTTGGCCTCACATGACACAAAAGGGTTATTTGTCTATTTAGTTCACCTTTGTTCTTTTCTCATCATGCTGCAATATATCCAGTGAAACTAGTTGGTGTCCAAAGCCAAATACAGAGAATGAAATCTCCTCTTGTACTTGGTGGTGAGGATGATGAAGATGATGACAGAGGTGGTGGTAAATGATGATCATTAGTAACATGATTACAGACATGATCACTGTATTGAACATTAATTTAGGACCTCCTATATGCTAAGCATTGTTTTTATTTTAAATGTATTATCTCATCTAGTTATGACAATAACCCTATGAAGTAGCTAATATGGTCATCCTCTTTTTTAGATAAGTAAAATCATATATAGGAAGATGGAAGTACCTATATGCAAGCCCTGCCTATCATTCTATAACATCCTAGGTCAATCTAATTATACAGTTTACAGTCATATTTATTAATACTCTCAATATATATGACATATACTTTATATATATCATATGTATTTAAAAGATTGTACAATAATTTGAAGTTCTGAAAATAGTAAGTTCTTGAATTCCAGTTTACGATCTATCTCCATTTTTATATCACTGGTAGAAAGTATCTGTATATACTCTCTTAAAGTGACCACTCTGGACCACTCTTTAGCTCGCTCTCCTAAACTGTCTCTAAGGGTTAGAGGTAACAAATATTCTGTTTAATATATCATGACTGCCTTAGTTTATTTATGCAAAGTAAAAAATACAAAGATCATGGTGCGATTTCTAGTAATTTACACATTCAGTCATTTTCTTTATTAGAAGTTTTTACATTGACATTTTAAATTGTTTTGGCTTAACTCGGTGACTCAATTACACATTCCACAGTGTTAGAAAGAAATGAGTGGTCCAAAAGTCGTGTAAAAATATATCCTGATGTGAGCTTCTGGAAGAGTCAGACCAGATTAAAGTGGGAAGGTATTTGAAAATTTCCTAACATTTGTATAGTTATGGTGAGTTGCATTTACTTTATCTTCAGTGTAGCCTGAAGTGAGAGTTTGATATATAGGGAATATTATTTTCTCAGAGCAGGCTAGTTCTATTCAACATAGCATAAATACTTAGGTATTTCAGGCTGTTCAAAGAGACAAGCTCAGTAATTCAAGACAACCACCCTTTTCCTTCTCCCCGGCAGATGCGTATGCTCCCTCTGCATAAAAATGATGCAGTTCCTGTTATGAACTGAATGTTTATGTCCCCTTTAATTTTACATGTTGGAGACCTAACCCCCAGTTACGCTGTATTTGGAGATGGGGCCGCTAAAGAAATAAGGTTAAGGATTGGTCTCTGATCAGATAATATTAGTGTCCTTTATAGAAGAAATATCAGAGCACTCCCACCCCTCTCTCTAGCTCTCTTTGTCTCTGTCTCTCACTCTTTCCGAGGGCTCAAGGAAGGGATCATGTAAGGGCAAAGTGAGATGGCAGCTGCCCGCAAGACCAGAGGAAAACTCTCACCAGAAACCGACCTTGATCTTGGACTTCCAGCCTCCAAAACTATAAGAAAATAAATTTCCATTGTTTAAGCCACCTAGTCTGGGGCATGTTGTGGCTTCAGCCTGAGCAGACTAACATAGTTCCTGAATATGATTTTCCCTTGTTCCTTTTCACATCACTGTACAGTAAAGTATTTTTCATACTGAAATTATTGGGGCAGTGTAATACCTTGGGCTGAATGTAAATGTTGTCTTGAGGCATTTCAGTTTAGCTTCCAGAGTTATTACATCTGACCTCAGCATAGTATTCAGGGGATATAGGCATTTGACAGTAGCCTCTGAGAGCTATGTCTGGGGACATGTATCTTTCTTTCTAGATCCTTATTTTTGTTTGTTTGTTTGTTTGAATTTTGATCAAATCTATCTAAGTCAAATGTGGGAAGTCAACTAATTAACACTTAATTGTCCCCCACAAAGCCTTGTAGTAGGAAAATAGAAATGAGAGACTTTTATTTCCAGGTTTAGAATGGCGTTAGGTATGATGAAAATTGCTGGGTTATCTTTTGTAACAAATTGTATACTTGAAAAAAATTATCTCTTCTAACAGATTATATACTTGAAAACAATCACTATCCTGAAATTAATTTAGATACTAAGATATTCTTAAATACATTTATACATTTACCTCTTTAACTCCATTTTGAATTTTATTATTGTATGTGGTCAACAAAAGACTTCAAGCAGATCTAGTCTAGCAAGCTGGCATGAAGCTTGCCTATTACTGGTTGTAAAACTGAATGTTAGACATTTCAATTAGTTAATAGTTTATATTGTTACTTCTTAAGAAACAGCTTTTACACATATTTTTCTTTTCCGAAATAGTCTCATTTAAATAAAAAGGAAATAGGTCTTTTCTCTAAGATATTGGCAAATATTAAGCAATCTGAATGATTTTGATAATCTTATGAAAAATCTTTAAGAATAGTTATTTAGAAAGATTACAGTATTGGAAAGGACCTGAAGAGGTCATTACATTCTTAAGCTGTACTGGACAGAAAGGTGAAATACCATTTCAATATATTGATTGGAGAAATCCGGGCTGTTAATACCAATGCTATAGCTGTGGCATTATGTGAGACCTTACTATCTTTATTCATGGTTTATACTATAATTAGTATAGCTGTACCATTAGGAGAGTAAGGATTAATTACACAGGCTATAGGTTGCTTTGCAAATAAACAATCACTTATTTATAGGTTAGTTAATGTGATATTGATTCCCCAGCTCATTGTGGACCCAGTGTCAAATCCTGACATTAGTCAGGTAAAGAAACTTTTCCTCAAGGATACAGCCTGAATTAGTCAATGCTTAATATTTTCTGATTTTGTACAAAAGTACTTTTACAAAGTTTGAAAGATCATAATTTAAATTAAGCTATTTTAATGGATTCCGGAAGGTGGAATTTTTTCATCTTTGGTGGAGGTTTTCTCTGGAAGTATCTGCCTCTGGAGAAATTAGATTCCATTAACTGTCTGATTCACTTAACCTGCAATTCTCAGAAAGCAAACAACACTGGCCGTCACCAGAGGCTTTATATTTGAAGAAGAGACCACTTTGGTCTTATAAGCCTGTGGATTCTTTTTCATCTGCTCAGTGTGCTTAGGTAAATGGTATCTAACTATTTACTCAGAGCCAAAGAGGATGTAAAAAATACTTTCGCTTTCTGGAATTTATCCAAATTAAAAAAAGTTTCTATAGAAGCACAACTGGCTTTAATCAGGTCGGTCCTCTACTACCTCTGTGTTTTCTAACTTGTTTTCCTTTTTAGACATGCTTTTCTTCTCTGACCCACCTATGTGCTTACCATTATTTAGTGGCCATTTATGTTACTTGCCTGATAAAATCCACACGGAAAGGGAATGTGCTATTACTACAACATGCATAGGCAAGTTTTGGGATTTGGCAACTATAGTTGTGCATTTATTGAACACTCCCCTGTCTTCTTCATTGGCATATAGGAATTATATACTTGATTCACTTTCCTCCCCCAACCCCCCCGCCAAATGATTCAACTTTAGGATGGAAAAAAACAGATGCTGAACTGGTATTAGCAACTTGAATATATATTTACTGCCTTTTTAAGTAAAGCCATTCTAAGAGTCTAAAAAACACCAAGGATTCTCAGAACTATATATTCAGGCATGCTGAAAAATGTTCTAGGTCTTTCCCTTGGTACTTTTTGCTTTCTGCTCTAAGTTGAAAGTTGAATGCTTGAAAACCAACACACTGTGGAAAAAACAATTACCTACATAAAAATACTTTATGGAATTGATCTAAGTGGACTTTTATGCCCACTTACATTGGATGAATTTTCACTAAAATTATGCTTTCAAATATAGTAAAGTGTATAAATTCTGAAAATAACTGGATTTGTCATTTGGAAAGTTTCTCTTCACTAAACCTACTTTCCACATGTATCCTGCATAACCTGAGAAGAAGTCGAGGTGGGAGAAACTTCCCATCAAAGGAAAAAACAACAACAACATGTGTTTAAAAATTTTATTATGCTCACACTGTTTTCTCCATTTTATAAAATGTCTCTAAGATATTTTAAAAATTACTGCCAAATATGAAACAGAGTAAACTGAAATGTGAGAATTGCAAAGTTAATATGATGCAAGAATCTCCATGTTGGCTCATTCATGTTGGTTCATGAATTAGAGTGGTAAGAAAAAGCCATGAGCGGTTAAGGGCTCTGTGCCATGCAAGGTACTGCCTTGCTCAGGATATTTTCTCATAAAAACTCCTAAGAGCATTGAGAAGACTTATCCTCATACTAAATTCACCAGTGGAAATTATTGACCTGACTTGGTAGTTAACTGGAAATTCTAACAGCTTACATAAGATGTCTCATCAGAGAAATTTATCTTTTCTGACAGCCACATAGCATTGTGACCATGAAATAATGGGGTAGAAAAGATCTGTCTTCATATAGTAGGCAGTGAATTCTTTATAAATATCTCCCTATTCTATAGTAATGGAGAGACAAAACAGAAACTCAGATTTGAGGGAATGGTTTTTGCTCATGCTGTATTGATTTCGGTTCTATGAAAACTGGCCAATCCCTTAATCTCTTTTGATTTCAATTTTATATTCTATAAAACAGAAATTAAAATAACCCCTGTTTTTCTTTGTATTTCACAGGAAATTTGTAAGTAATCAAATTTTTAAGCAGTATGTGTGTTCATGTGTTTGTGTGTGTGTGTATGTGTGTGTGAATTAAAACATTTTGAAAAGTGTAAACATCTACTTATCAGACAAGAGACATTAAAAAAAATAGTCCAAAAAGAACATTTGTCCCCTTTTATTTGCATAGGAGGCCACTTCAATTTTACCCCCTAAAAATTCACATTTTATGTAGTTCTGTACATTCATTCTTTATGCCCAAGTCAGTCGAATTGAAATGTGATTTTATTGAGTGTTTATTACATATGGGTACTGGACTAGCCTGGCCTTTAAATAATTTTAATTTCTCTACTTACTCGGAAAGTTTGGTTCCTATTTTGATGTAAATGAGTTGTTTGTTTTAACTATGACACTGGTATTTTGAACAAATCAGGCATTTTCTTTTCTATCACACCAATATTTGCTTTATAAATTTGTTTCTCACTTCCCACATCTGTACATTCCAATTGCTCTATCATTTTATCTCATTACCGTTTTGAACACAGGGGGGCTTTAGGCATCCCTGTATGAAAGATATATTTCTTATTTTTTCTATTCCTCTTTTCAAGTCCAGGTGATAGGTATTTTCTCTCTCTTGAGTTGGAAGCATGGGGAATATCCTCCTTCATTCACCTCGCAGCATCTCAAGAGGTTTAGAAATTATGGAGTTGGTAAAGGTATATTCTGGAGAAGTAACATTTTTTAAATGTTCATTTATTATTTTGAGAGAAAGAGAAGGAGGAGGGGAAGAGAGAAGGGAGAGAGAGAATCCCAAGCAGGCTCAACTTGTCAGCACAGAGCCCTAAGTGGGGCTTGATCTCATGAACCAAACTCTGAGCCCAAGTCATATGCTTAACCGACTGAGTCACCCAGGTGCCCCATGAAATAAAGGGTTTTAATATATTAATTCTGATGTATATTACAATTAACTTTGAAAAAAATAATTTTTTCATAGATAACATGTTCTTAAGATATGCTAAGATATGCATTTAAAAATGGTTACTATGTGTATATTCTATAAGTTCTTTATATCTGGTATATAATCTCAGGCATTATACAAAAATAGATTTTATTTTATAGCACCTATTAAACACCTATTTTTTTAAGTTTATTTTTTAGAGAAAAAGACAGAACATGCAAGCAGGGGAGGGGCAGAGAGAGAGGGAGGGAGAGAATCTCAAGAAGGCTATGCACTGTCAGTGCGTACCCCAAGTAGGGCTCAATCCCACACACTGTTAAATACCTATTTTTTTATTTTAATTTTTGTTTTTTTAATATGAAATTTATTGTCAAATTGATATCCATACAACACAACACCCAGTGCTCATCCCAACAGGTGCCATCCTCTATGCCCATCACCTACCCTCCCATCCCTCCCACCCCCCATCAACCCTCAGTTTGTTCTCCATTTTTAAGAGTCTCTTATGTTTTGGCTCCCTCCCTCTCTCACCTTTTTCTTTTCCCTTCCCCTCCCCCATGGTCTTCTGTTAAGTTTCTCAGGATCCACATAAGAATTAAAACATATGGTATCTGTCTTTCTCTGTATGACTTATTTCACTTAGCATAACACTCTCCGGTTCCATCCACGTTGCCACAAAAGGCCATATTTCATTCTTTCTCATTGCCACGTAGTATTCCATTGTGTATGTGAACCACAATTTCATTATCCATTCATCAGTTGATGGACATTTAGGCTATTTCCATACTTTGGCTATTGTTGAAAGGGCTGCTATAAACCCCTATTTTTAAATGAGAGACTTAGAGGTGTTAAGTGACTGGTTGAAGGGTCTGTAGCCAAAAGGATGTAGACTCAGAATTCGAGGTGGAGAAATTTTGCTCTTCACTCTGAACCCACTGATGACAGCTTCCTCTATGCCTGAAGGATGTCCTGTTTCCTTTATGCCCATCCTGTGGTGGAGTAGATGAACAATAACAAAAAAAAATCAAAACTAAGTGAATTGACTTTCTTTAAAGATGTTAGTTTCTCTCAGAACACTAACATGTAATGTACTTGGCAGGGATGCATATTGCAGGATCACGGTCTGTGTCTGTAGGACTGTATCTTCAGTGGATATTTATATGCATGTGCTCCATCTTCTTCATTTGTCTTTCCATCTAGAACGGGAGTTAACATGCCTGTTAGACATATTCCATTTTTCTGTCTGATTGTTATTTGTCAGTTCCTCTGTCTAGCAATATACTTTAGTATGCACCTAATGTGTCTACATATATCATTGTTCAACCTCAGAAGGCTTGCTTTGTCCTATTTCATTTTTCAATTCCTTCCCCATCTGAAAGACTTAATGATTTCTATAATAATGGCAATGGATGCAATTCATAATCTAACAGCCTTAAATCTGATATACTTGAGACTGTAGCAGTGTGCATATTTCCTCTTTCCTCTGATTATTTAATTGTGCTTGTATCACTCATGTAGACATGATATTAAAATCAAGAGTTATTGAATTAAGTATATGCTTACTCTGAAATGTGTATTTTTATTGTAAACACATATGTAAATTTTTATATGTATATTAACCTTAAACAAGATGTTATGTCACTAAGGTCCCACATCTAACTGACCTTTCATATCCAGTTCAGTGGATTATAGCACGGTGTTTTAAAGAGTATAAATTTTGTCACAGTGCTTTATAATAAGATTCTAAGAAACTGATGTAAAGACATCTAATTAAAGCAGGAGCATATTTTTTTAATGGCCAGCTTGGGCAATAGTTCCACCAGAATGCGTAACTCTGCACCAATGATTACTTCTAGAAGTATAATTACTCCTTTTTTTTAATGTTTATTTATTTTTGAGAGAGAGACAGAGCATGAGTGGGGGAGGATCAGAGAGAGAGGGAGACACAGAATCTGTAGCAGGCTCCAGGCTCTGAGCTGTCAGCACAGAGCCTGACGCAGGGCTTGAACCCATGAACCATGAGATGATGACCTGAGCTGAAGTTGGAAACTTAACTAACTGAGCCACCCAGCGCACCAATGATTACTTCTAACATTGAACAAGATAGCTACATTTTCTAAAATTCCGTTTTCTCAAATTGGAATTACAAAATTTGTCTCAAATTGTCACTATGGGATTTTTGCTTCTGGCTATGGTGGAGTAATTGGCACCAGATTACCAGGCTAGCTCTCCTGCCAACATATATACATATACACACATATACATATACATACACATACACGTATATATATACACATACACATATATACATACACAAACTCATATATATATATATACGCATATATGTATATGTATATACGTATATACATATATATGTATTCATATACATACACACATATACACATATGCATGTATGTATGTATATGTGTATATGTGTGTGAACTGGTTTTAGATGTTGCACCTAAGTAGAATTATATTATGATATCTGGGGGAAAAAAAGGGTGTTTAAGGTGATCCTAGCACTTTGCCTGGAGAAACTTTCCAGATGGCAGTGCAAGAAAGGAATGCTGAGGTTGAATACAGAAACCTTGAGGTATTGAGAAGGGAGAGATTAGAGTTTGTGGCTTCAGGGTGGTCTGGAATTTGTATGAGAGGACACCAGAATAAGTGTGTTGAATAGAGAAGTTCCTCAGTTTGTTTAGGAGTATTCCTAAGTTGTTGACCATACAATATATGGTGAATATGCAGGGTGAATCTCCATGAGTCCGACAGAGAAGTTATTTTGAGGTGGTAGATGCTATATAGTGGTACACTGGGATATATAAAAATTCCAAAATGGCAGTCAGGAGACCTATTTGAACATCGCAGGGATTTGGCTAAACCCCTGAAAGGCCATGCTTAAGGATTAAGGTGACTGGAGTCTTCCAGGCCTACACTAAGCTAAAAACAAATATGTAAGAGATAAAGCTGATCCTTTATTAAATTAACTAACTAACCCCCCAAAAAGAATCTTAATAAGTTTTGAAGGAAGACAATGAAACTCATTCTCAACATGATAGTATCTATAATGACTACCATACAATAAAACATTACTCAATATATAAAACAGAATAATGGCACCCAAACTGTCAACGCATATTTTGATGTTATATGCATTATATACTGTCTTGTTAAATCAAGTAAGCTACAGAAAAGAAGATGTTAAGAAAATCTTAAGGAAGAGAAAATACATTTATAGCTCTGTATTGTATCCAAAAAACTTCACATATAGAGGCACCTGGATGGTTCAGTCGGTTGAGTGTCCGACTTCGGCTCAGGTCACAATCTCATGGTTTATGAGTTGGAGCCCCGCGTCAGACTCTGTGCTGATGGCTCGGAGCCTGGAGCCTGTTTCTAATTCTGTGACTCCTTCTCTCTCTGCCCCTCCCCCACTTGTCCTCTGTCTCTCTCTGCCTCTCAAAAATAAATGAATGTTAAAAAAAAAAAAAACACCTTCACATATAAGCAGACCTGGGAAGGTCAAACATGGCTGTTCAAGGGTCAATTGTACCTAGCAATAGAGTTCAAGATATACTGGAAGGAAAACTGGCAATTGGAAATACCTCAACTTATAATTACATTGAAAATGTAATCAATCCTCTTTCACTAATAGATTGAACTAGTAGATTGAAAACTTAATAAGATACATACCTATTAGAATAGCTAATGTCCAAAAAAAAAAAAAAAGACACTACCAGTTGCCAGGGAGAATGCAGAGCAATAGGACCCTCATTGATTGCTGTCGGGGAAAGCAAAGTGCTTTCAACTTGGAAGACAATTTGATGGTTTCTTGCAAAGCTAAACATAGTCTTATCATGTAATCCAGCAAACAGGCTCATAGATGTTTTTCCCAACCGATTTGAAGGCTTACATCCACAAGAGAAAATCCTTTTGAACGTTTAGAGCACCTTCATTCATGATCTCCAAACTGGAGGCACTCAAGATGTTCTTCAATAGGAGAACAGACAAACAAAGCATACAATAGAATATTATTCAGTAACAAAAAGAAGTGAGCCATCAAGTCATGAAAAGACATGGATAAATTTAAGTACATATTGCTAAGTGAAAGAAGCCAGTCTTTAAAGGTTACATATAATAGATTCTAATAATAGGAGATTCCAGGAAAGGCAAAACTATAATGAAGGTTAAAAATATTACAGTGGCTTGGGTTTGGGGTAGAAGTGAAGGGTTGAATAGGTGAAGCACCTGGGATTTTAAGAGCTGGTAAGCCACTCTGATATTATAATGGTAGATACGTGTCATTATGCATTTGGCAAAACTATAGACATTCACAGTACAAAGAATAAACCTTAATGTATGTGATTTAAAAAAAACACTCAGGAAGTTAGAGCACCAGGAAGCAATGTAAAAAGTCACAAACCAACCTAACTGTATTACAAATCTATGACACAAACTACGAAATGGGTTGAGGAGAATAGTGCTAACCTACATAACTTCAGAAAGGGGTGGAGTCCTAAATCCAAAGGCAAAATAAAGTGTACATAAGTACTGTATGGTAATTGATGAGGTTGCTTCCCTTGAACATTCAGATTAACAATATTGATTATGTATGCAGGACTGAAAATTATATAAATTGATGGCATGTGGTGGAAATTAAACCTTTTATTGTTGGAGTGGAAATGTACCAATAATCATGAGCACAAGGCTAAAATGGTCGATGGGGTAATGAATTCTAGTTGGAGATATTAGAGTGAATTAATGCTTAGCTTAATATAGATACAGGTAGTTACACGAGGAAGTATAGATAAGTGAAGATACATAGTAGTGTATAGGCGTGTAATTCATTGCTATTTCACCAAAAGAGCCTAGAAGCAAAGACACTCTGGTAGCAACCAGCACCCCCAACAACATGTCTTGATTTCTAATGCCATTCTCCAATAAAAGGAGCCAAACCTCTTTGGAGAAATGGCTGATCTGGAATTGGTGTCCATAATATAAAAAAATGTAAAAGATGATTCTGGAATATGTTAAAAAAACCCACTCACCCACTCACACACATTATGGGAATATGGCAAAGATACATAGTTGGTGCAACTGAAAGAACTCCCAACACTTTGAGCACAAAAGAAAGTAATATTGCATAATAACCCCAAGTAAAAAACAGTATTCATAATTCCATACCGATACAAATAATTTATGTAAGTATACAAATAAATGAAAGAGACTAAGCAAATCTTATGTGCACAAAAGGTTCCAATAATGTTTGTATATAGACTGCCTTAAAGGAGGCTGTGCATAAATCCCCACTTCTTAAGTGTAGATTGCAGTAGTAACTGCTTTCCAAAAAAGTACAGTACAGGAAGTGGTGGTGGTGGGGGGGAGAATAATTAGAGAGTGGAGAAATTTAGCAAACATTGCCTGAGCCATGTGATCAATGTCAACATGAACAGTGATAATTCATGTTGATAGTATCTAGCCTTGTTATGATGTGATGAAATGACATGTTATGATCCTGGACTCCCCCCACTGCCCCAACCTCATAGCCCCATTCTAATTGCAACAAAAATACCAGAGAAATTGCAATACTTGAAAAGTCCTAAAAACTGTCCAGGGCAGCAAAAATAAGGACAATCTGAGAAATTGTCACAGTTTGAAGGAACCTGAGGAGACATTGCAATCCATTGTAATGTGGTATCTTGGATGGAGTCCTGGAACAGGAATAAAAGGCACTAGGCACCTGGGTGGCTCATTTGGTTAAGCGTCCAACTTTGGCTCAGGTCATGATTTCGCAGTTTGTGAGTTCGAGCCCCACATGGGGCTCTGTGCTAACAGCTCAGAGCTTGGAGCCTGCTACAGATTCTGTGTCTTCCCCTCTCTCTGGGACATGCTCTGACTCTCTCTGTCTCTCAATAATAAATAAATATTAAAAAAAAACAATAAAAAAGGCATTAGGTAAAAACTAAGGGATTTGGAATAAACTATTTTAATTAACAATAGTATAGCAATATTGGTTCATTAATTATAATAAATTAAACATACTACTTTAAAATAATAATAGGAGAAACTGGGTGCTGGATACATAGAAATTTTTGGTACTATCTTTATGATTTTTCTGAAAATCTAAAACTGTTCTAAAATTAAAAGTTTTTTTAGTATCAACAAGAATGCAGATTTATATATATATTATCAACCAACTTGATCTAATTTTCTTGGTATAATGCTACATTGTTAAAAAAAAGTATATTTATTTTTGAGAGAGAGAGAGAGCACAAAAAGGGGAGGGGGCAGAGAGAGAGAATGAAAGATACAAAATCCAAAGCAGTCTCCAGGTTCTGAGCTATCAGTGCAAAGCCCAATGTAGGGCTCAAACCCATGAACTATGAGATCATGACCTGCACCAAAGTCTGAAGCTTAACCCACTGAGCCACCCAGGTGCCCTGATATGAATGCTATATGGAAAACTCACAGTATGTTGTGTGCTTGGGTGGCTCAGTCAGTTAAGTGTCCAACTCTTGTTTTTGGCTCAGGTCATGAAAGTGCAGACCTTGTTTGGGATTCTCTCTTTCCTTCTCTCTCTGCCTCTCCCTTTCTCCTGCTCGCTCTCTCTCTCTCTCTCTCTCTCTCTGTCTCTCAAAATAAATAAATAAAAACTTTAAAACCCTCATTATACATATTCTTTTTACATATGCATGAAACATTCCCTATGATGGCACTTAATATTCACTTCAATAATGAAACATGATAGTGGCATGTACATGTGCAGTCTCTGGCCTCAGATAACTTATATTACCAATAGAAAAGGATATCTTAAAAAAATCCAAACGTTTGGAAACTAAGAAAGCAGTCCAGTGTATACATGTGTCAAATACAAAATGACAAGGATAGATGATAATGAACATGCAAATTACCTAAATTTTGGGACACAGCTGCAGAGTCTCAGAGGAAAACAATGTATATACCAGCAAATTACTGTAATAGAAGAAAGGAAGATTAGAATAAATGATATGAAAAGATAGGAGCAGATATCAATAAAATAAACAATAGAGACTATCAATTAAATGAAAATTGGAACAGCATTAATAAAATTAAAAAACCCTAGGTAGACTTAATATGATTATATATATATATATAGTTATATATTAATGCATATTAATGATTTAATTAATGAGTACTTAATTGAATGATAACTATTAAGGATTAATATATGACCTTAAAATATTTCAGCATAGCAAATAGTGCAATTTATAAAATGCATTATATACAATGATATTTGTTTTACCTGAGTAAAATAGAATTTGGCTTTACATTTGAAGAGCAAGCAATAGAATTTATCACATTTGTAGATTAAAACAGAAAAATATGATTATTTTAATGGATTCTGAAAGCCTTTCACACAAAATTCAGTACCAATTCATGAGAGCAAATTTCTGCAAGAGAATGAAAGGAAGGGATTTCCTCAATATAATAAATAATATCTGATACAAACCTATACCTATAATCCTAATAACTGGTACTGACCATTGTACTGAACACGTTTCTCCCAAAAAGAGAAGCAAGGCAAGAATGTTCTCTTTCATTATTTCTAATCAGCATTATACTAGAGGCACTAGTGAATTCAAAAAGGAGAGAAATACATCAAAAAGGTACACAGATTGGATAAGAAGAAATAATTATATATAATTTTTTATAGATGACATAGAGAATGCTAAGGCATTGGAAAAATGCCTATAGATATAACAAATATATTTAACAAGGTGGCAGGTATAAGGTCAGTATATAAAATTGAATTGCATTCTATTAAAATCAAACAAATGGAAAACAGAAGTTTGAAAGTATAATTTAAAATACCATACAAGTGTAAAGCTCTTAATCTATTTTCAGTTTTAATGAAAAACAAATACAATTTAAAAACAGTTGAGGGGCGCCTGGGTGACTCAGTAGGCTGAGCATCCAACTTTGGCTCAGATCATGATCTCATGGTTTGGTTTGTAAGTGGGAGCCCAGCATCTGGCTTGCTGCTGTGAGCATAGAGCCCACCTGGGTCCTCTGTCCCCTTCTCTTTCTGCCCTTCCCCTTCTGGCATACTCTTTCTCTCAAAAATAAATTAAAAAGTTAACAAAATAGTTGAAAGAAATTAAAGAAAACCTTAATTAATGGAGAGAGATACTATATACATGCATTTGATGACTTTATATTGCTAAAATACCTACACTTACATATTGACATATAGTTTCAAAGTAATCCCAATTAAATACAATGCACTTTTCTTGTAAAAATTAACAGGCTGATTTTAAAGTTTATATGGAGATGTAATGGACCCAGAATAGTGCAAATATGCTTGAAAAGCAACAATGTTTCAGGGTGCACATTAGCTGATTTAATTGAATGGTGCAACCTGTACCTGATAATGGGATAGATCTGATGAGAACAAGCATATAGATTAACTCAGTGGAATAGGGAATGAGGAAACACACTTGTATGCTCAGTTAATTTCTGAAAAATGTACCAAAGCAGCTCAGTGGAAGAAAAAACATTTTCAACAATCTATCCTGGAAGAAGTAGATACCATAAATAAAAAAATAAATAAATAAACTACCTCACACCATACACAGGGATTGAATCCTACATGAAGAAGAAGGTTAACAACCATACATCTGTTGAAGGAGGTGACAAGATGCCTTTGTGTGTCAGTTGGTGGCCAAAATTAAATATGTTTCCAGAAAAAAATGTTGAAATCTAGGTCTTGGGATTATGAAGTCTGAATATCTATTACCATCTGATCAGAACCGTATATGAATGATGTCAGGCAAGAACCATCCAGCTGAGCACTGTTAACCCACAAGATGATGAGAAATAATAATTTCCTTTTTAGACCAATATTTCCTGCATGCCTTGTTTCTCAATAATAGATAACCAAAATGGAAGAATCTCACTACAGGGAGAAAACAAGCAAAAACAAAAACAAAAACAAAATAAACAAAACAGTTGAACATATGCACAGACATTTAAACATGGCAGGAGATAATCCATAATAATGGAATTCAGATGGCACAGAAAATTTATGACCTCAAGAATTTATTGGCAATAGATAATCCGAAAGAATGCATGTTATGTAACAGACCTATGCTAGATAAAATAAATCACAGCTTCTCTGTATTTTACTTGAGAGACTGAATTGTATCCTAATCATAGCTGAGACTTAATGTGAATTATGAACAGTGCTGGATATACCTTACCTAGAATGCATAATATATGACTTGAAGTGAAATAATATTTAATAAAACCTAGTATTATTTATATTAACAAGCCAAGGGAGTAAGCAAAAGTTCTTATTGTAATTAATTAACTTGACTACCCTAAGTACTTTTTAGTAGTAGATAGTTTATTTTATAGCAATTAACTGTTAGAATAACTATATATTTATATTATCATGAACTTGTATTGTTTTAAACTGTAACTTGACTGAGGAGAGCAGTGTAGTTTGAGAATATAAACACTATTTATTATATTGTTTCTTGAGAAATTATATTCTGGATATTAGAAAACTAGGTTATAAACAGATAATTAAATGTGAAAATTAATTCTGTTTAATGGGGATCAATTACCTAGTGTGAACAATATAAATCGTTTAAGCTTAGTTGTTAAAAACAACATGCATATTCAGAAAGTCTATGATTACCCTTTATGAATAATAAGTAGATATATTTTTAGTCAAATTACCTACTATATGGAGGAATGCTAACATCGCTTACCTTGACAATGAACTTTCAGTTCCAGGTCAAGTTGTAGCTAAGCATCTGCTGTGGCCATATGTCCTCTCAGTAGACTGCCACCAGGTGAAATTTGTAATGTGACACCAAATTCTAACAACTATCACAGGAGAAGCTCTAGTCCTTAAGGCTTTCTTTTGCTTGTCCCCCCCAACCCCCTCTCCCAGGTCCCAATTTCAGCTAATATTATTTGGGTTCCTGCCATGGAGCTGGAGAATATTTCTGACTACAAAGACTCTCCTACTGGCATCTAGAAAGTGAATGTAAGATTAAAAGTCAGAGAAATAGGGGCATCTGGGTGGCTCAGCCAGTTGAGCGCCGGACTTCTGCTCAGGTCATGATCTCATGGTTCATGGGTTGGAGTCCTGCATGGGGCTCTGTGCTGACAGCCCAGAGCCTGGGCCTCCTTCAGATTCTGTCTGTCTGTCTGTCTGTCTGTCTCTCTCTGCCCCTCCCCCACTCCCATTCTGACTCTCTCTCTCTCTCTCTCTCTCTCTCTCTCAAAAATAATAAAAAACATTAAAAATTTAAAAATAAAGAAAGAATATATTACTTGTGGTGGATGGGTCCTAAATTTTTCATTCTCAGAGACTCCCAAAGCGTGATTAGATTTTTCTACTATTTTGTGTCACCCTTGGTACTTTAGCTCTCTTCCATAAAGCCTGAATATCCTTGATTCAGTAAGATACTTTCAATCCTTAAGTACTTACGAGTCTGATTCCATAATTAAACTGTTGTGTCCATTATTCATTATTATAGGTCAATCTATTTGCTCTTTAAACAGAATGGAGTCTCAATGTGTCAGTAAATGAAATACACTAAAATATGTTAAATTAGTATAAAAAGAGGAACATTAGATATTATCTGACATAATTTTAAAATAAATGCAAGTATTTTATTTTATTTTCCATACTCAAGTTCTCAAACAACAGTTTGGCATAGAGTAGGAATGGGGAAATTCAAATATGGAAACACCAGTGTAGCTAAAAGTTACTGTATTCAATTAGACAAGATATACTTTAGATTTTACACTTGAAATGTACTTATAAAAATTGTACCTGGATACTAAAACTATACCCATTACATTGCTGTTTTTTAAAATTATTATTGAAGTATAGTTGGCATACAATGTTATATTCATTTCTGCTGCACAACATAGTGATCTGACAATTCTCTACATTATGCAATGCTCACCCCAGTAAGTGGAGTTACCGTCTATCACCATACATGTTATTAAGTTAAAGCCTTTCCTAATCTCACCTAGAAGAAGAGAGGTTTATAATGTTTTGATCAAGTTTGGGAAAATGATCTGTGCTGGGCAGAATTCTAAAACACCCATGTTTCTGCCCCCTGATATATGTGCCCTGTGTAATCCCCTTCTCTTGAGTGTAGTGAACCGATGAATATGATAGGATGCTATTCCTGTAATGAGATTATGAATCCCCTCACGTTAATCAAGACAGAGATGATCAAAGTGGACCTGACTTAGTGAGGGAACCCATTTGAAAGAAAATGAAGCATCAAAAAGATGCCCCCATGTTGTCCTTGAGAAAGCTGATCACCAGGCTGGGAAGGCCATGGGAAAGAACACAGTGGGTAGCCTCTTAGAGCTAAGGGCCTCCTTCCTATGCAATTACAAGGAAATGAATTGTGCCACTAACTAATGAGTTTGGGAATGGATTCCAAGCTTAAAGGGGAATGATGCTCCCTGCCAATGCTTTGATTGCAGCCTGTGGGAGCACAGGACCCAGCTAATACATGTCTGGACTTCTGACCCATGGAAACCGTAAAATGATAAATGGTATTTACACTGCTAAATTTATGGTGATTTGCTGCAAGGCAATAGAAAACTAGGTCATATTGCACTTATACTGTCTCCAAAACACTAAGCTGAATAAGAATGATAGCAAGCATGCAACTCTAAGTCCAATTCAGATAATACCAAACCAGCCTCAACTGACTTTTGTTCTTTCTCAGCTGTGAAAAGCTTAGGTGCTGCACATTTGGAAGGCATGACATCTGTGTTTTTGAGGTTGAAAATGTAGTAATTGGATGAAAAATGCACAAATCTATTATATATCATAGACCATATCACATATTGCATAGCTTTGGGAAAATCAGAATAGTGACAATCTTCCTAAAATATGTAAATCGTCTAATAATATGTGAAATTATACACACACACACACACATATATATATATATACACACACACACACATATATATATATATATATATATATATGTATATATATACACAAATCTGTGGGATAGCTTCTCAGAACTCAACAATCCAAACTGTTAGGCATCTTGTAATTAGGAGGGAAAAGATTTACATGTGACCCCAGGTAGAAGGCAGCAGCATAGGGGTACCTGGTTGTCTTGGTCAGTTGAACATCTAACTTTGGCTCAGGCCATGACCTTGCGGTTCCTGGGTTTGAGCCCTGTGTTGGGCTCTGTTCTGGAGCCTGCTTTGGATTTTGAAGCTTCCTCTCTCTCTGCCCCTCCCTCACTCATTCTCTCCCTCTCTCCCTCTCAAAAATACACATTAAAACAAATTAAAAGGGCAGCAGCATATGACTTAATAGTCCAGGTTGACAAGCCACGTTTTGTGAAATGTCAGTTTTACCTCTAACTACCTAGGTATTCATAAACGTGTTATTTAATGTCTTGGTGTTTCAGTTTTCAAGTCTATAAAGTAGGGATATCAACTCCCTTTTGTCAATTCTTTGCAGGCTGCATGAATTAAAGTATGCAAAATCGTTCTCACACATAATAAATGCTTATAATTAGCTTTACTCTACGTCAAAAGTACAGAAGACCTTAAAGTGCTGCCTATAGAACATTACTATGAATGTTTACATTTTGTTATTTCTAGCAAATAATACCTACACTGAAATAATTCTCCTCAAAAATGGTAACTCTCAAAACGAAGCATTGTGTTCCAATGCATGCTATGCGTAATTAATGTGTTGCTTAGCTGGATGCATGATTTGTCAAGGTCTTTAAAGAAGATAATGTTGATTTTTAATCTAAAATTAGCAACTGATTTGTTTGCTCTGTTCAACATTGTGTTTAGTCTTCCTGTTCCCCTTCAAGTTACCTTATTTGCATATCTTTAAACCACCCTGTTTGGTTTCATCATGTGGCCATATTCACAGTTTGCTTGGTTGTTTATAAATTGCCAAACTGAATTCATCAAATGAATAATGAATACTACATATGACATTCATTATTTTGATTTTCAATAGAGTAAATTGCATCCAATTTGTTACTCATTTCACTTTGAAATGAAACAGATAGTTTTTCCAATAATTATTCTCTTTTATTGACAGTAACCAGTCTCTTACATGAATACCAAGTAATGGTTTTATTATATATCTATAAGTATAACTTTTCATCAAATGGAGACATTTAGTTATTAAATTGGTGATTTTTTAATGAAAATTAGCATTGAGCAATACAGCCTAAACAACACAGAAAGTAAATATCATCCCTGTGGTAAGCATAATAATGCATTTCCTTACCCCCCAAATATCTATATCCTAATCCCAGAGACCTGTGAATATACTATGTTACGTGACAATTGGCAATTAAAGTTGCAGGTGGGATTAAATTTACTAAAGAGTTTCCCTTAACATATGGAGATTATTCTAGATTATCTGGGTGGGACTGGTGTTATGGTTTAAAAATGGAAGAGAAATGCAGAAAAAGTCAGAATGATGCCATGTGAGAAGGATTCAATCTACCCTTTTGAAGTTGGAAAAAGGGGGCCTTGAACCAAGGGTTGAGGGCAGCCTCTGGAAACTGGAAAGACAAGGAAATGGATTCTCCCCTAGAGTTTCCGGAAATGAACATGGTCCTGCCGTCCCTTGATGTTAGGTGTAACCTGTGTTAAATTTCTGACCTACAGTACTGTAAGATATTAAATGTGTCCTGTTTTAGGCCACTGCATTTGTGGTAATTTGTTACGACAGCAGTAGAAACTAATATGGTCCTCATCTTCTGGAGGGGTGCTCTCCTGGCTGACTTATAGACTAGCAGACGAGGTGCAAATTGAACACCTATGACCATAGAGTCAGTTAAATTCCAGACAGCATAGTTTACAGAAAAGGAATATTTCAGGAATCCCCATTAGAGAAATGTTACAAGAGTGACAGCAAGTCCACCAACAGGAACACATCTAGCAGTTGCTGCCAATTTCACAATAACTTCCTTCGGGGGGGTGGGGGGAGAAGGTTAGCTTAAGACATCACATGAATCTATTGTATATACTCTAACCGTTTACCTAGTAATTTTAAATTTTACTCAAATTGTGATAAATATCATACAGTTTTCTATATTTTGCTTAACAGCTTAGAGATAGAGCCCCTAGATCCATTGTTCACATTGCTTATTCAAGGGAAATATATTTGTATATATGTAAATATAAATTATATATATAAATAAATTATAATTATGAATAAATTATATATATATATATATCAAAAAAGAATAAAGGAGAACCACTCTGAGTTTAGAACTATATGGCTATATTCACTCATGAATTTGCCATAATGAATTGGAAGGTGCTTTTTTTTTTTCCATCCTCTCATAAGAACCTTCTTACTTTGCTTGCCAGCATTTGAAGAGAAATGAAAGAAATAGTTCATAAGGTATGAAGGAGTAGGAAATTCCTTCCTAAAGTTGTCATGTTATCTTTCTGGCCACCTGGCCCACATTCTGACACAGAGAGACCAGTTTAGTTTATTATTTAAAGCTGAACACATTGGTTCTTCAAGAGAAGGCTAAGATCTAAAGGAGGTACTTCACTGCAGACAAGAAATTACTGTGACCTTGACTACATGTTTCATTAATAGTGAACTATTTTCATTTCAACTGTCTTTTTATATTAAAGCAGTAGGTTGTGGTGAACGTAAAACCATGGAGAGCAATTATGGCATATTAAATTGACATATTAAAGATTTTTGACGTTATAACTATTGAGAGTTATTTAATTTATTTCCAGAATGACAGTGTGGTACATATTAGAAACAACAACCTAAAATGTGGCAAATTTTCTAAAAAGATTTAATTTTAAATTTTAAAATATAAGTTTTTCATAGGTCAGATAAAGCACTGACTTATGAGTAATTATTTAATTTTGTCTCCTTTATCCCTCTTCCCTCTCTTAAAGAAGCAGAGATATCCAACTCCTTAAAAAAAGAACTGGTACAATGAAATTAATATGTTGCTTCTCGCTGCATTAAAATGCAGTACATAATATAGAACTGGCAAATTTAAATTTTTTACAAAATGAGAAATATACAAGCAAGGGTCAATACACATAATGCTTACAATGTGAAGGCATTTGTTTTAAGCATTTTATATGTATTAATTCACTTAATTGTCACAAAAAAGTAGGACTGTTATTACTTGAGTTTTGCACAAGACAGGTCACACAGTGGATCTGGTAAACATAATAATCCTGCTAGTAGAGAAAGTTTCTTTTCTATGTTTGTATCCAAAGCATAGATTAAAATGAGTTTCGGCTCTTTGGTTGCAAATGATAGAATAAATGCAAGAAAGAAAAGGGAAGATAGTAAAAAAAACATATTTTAAGGGCATAGTAACATTTGGACTGGCACAGTCAGGGAATAAGGAAGAGGTTGGAGCCATGCAATAAAAAAGCACTTAGAATTACATTAAAAAATTTTTTTAATATTTATTTTTGAGAGAGACAGAGACAGGATGCGAGTGGTTTAGGGGCAGAGAGAGAGGGAGACACAGAATCCGAAGCAGGCTGCAGGCTCCCAGCCGTCAGCACAGAGCCCGAAGCGGGGCTCAAATTCACGAGCTGTGAGATCATGACCTGAGCCAAAGTTGGACACTCAACTGACTGAGCCACCCAGGCACCCCATAGAATTACATTTTAATCTTTCACTTCTTAGCATTTTCTTCTGTTGCTTTGTTCTTTCTTCTCAGTAGACGAGTCTTCTCAGTCCCCTTATCTGTTTCATAGAGGTTGGCCACCCCATAGCTCTTGAGGCCTTTCATTCTGTGATCAATCCATATGAAGTTTCTCCTAATTATACATTCTTATGCTAAGACATTAAGTTGGTTAATGTCTCAGATACCTCAAGCTTAGTTCAGGTATCTGTCTCTGTCAAAACAGTTCTACTGTTAATAACTTGTCATTCGATGAATAAAAGAAGTCAAACAGAGGCAGTGGACTAGAAGATACTGTCATTTTGGTCACGGGAATTTTCCAATGTACACTAATGTATTTGTTATATATTATTAATTCAAACTCATGTGATACCACTAGCTGAGGATCTGCTGTGCAAATTATGTAACTAGACAAAAATCATCAAAGCTAAAATAAGCTATTATTTGGCTCCCAACTCCCCCCACCTGAAACATGCACAAAAAGGCTATGAGAGCACAGCGAAACTCAATAATACAAGGAAGTATTTATACGATTATATTAAAATAGTATAAATATATATAATTGTTGCTATATGCTTTTAATGCACTTAATGTCACTAGGTGTGAAATAGCTCATTCAAATCTTATGATTCTTCTGTTAGATGAAAATTTTTGATTTCTTAAAAAAAAATTCCATTAGTATATACACATGATTAAAAAAATAAGCAGTTGTAATTTTAACGGGTCAGTCTTATACCTGTTTCTAGCACATTTCCTGACAAGATATTTGGAAACTTACTATTAATTAACCAATTTCTGCATAAAACATAAATCTTATGGATTTTGGGGGGCTTGCAGCACACTTTGGAAAACTCGCAGTGGACAAAAGTAGCATTAAGTGTATGCGGAGTATAAGGGGTGGACAGCCGAACGGATATTAATACAAGCAGGAGATAGGACCATGGACCATTTCAAACATGAAATACCTTACATATTAAAACACTGTTTTAAAAAAATGAAAAATAACTAAAACTAAACAATATTTTGTTTAAAGATAAACATGTGATAAAAATATAAATAAAAAGGCAAAATTCAAAATTTGGGTTATAATTATTACCTCTGGACAGGGAGGGCAGCCATCAGGGATTTGGAATCTGAATGAGGGAAATATTAGATAAAGAGAGCTAGGGACATATAACAATGTTGTGGTTCTTGAATTGTCTACAGATTCTCAGGGACTCTTTTATGGTTCATAACTTATGTGCATGCCACATACACTTTATATATATCAAATATTTAAAATAACAAAACTAAACAAGGAATATATTGATATAACAATATAAAATTAAATCCTGTTTTTTTTTAATTTTTTTCAACGTTTTTTATTTATTTTTGGGACAGAGAGAGACAGAGCATGAACGGGGGAGGGGCAGAGAGAGAGGGAGACACAGAATCGGAAACAGGCTCCAGGCTCCGAGCCATCAGCCCAGAGCCCGACGCTGGGCTCGAACTCACGGACCGCGAGATCGTGACCTGGCTGAAGTCAGACGCTCAACCGACTGCGCCACCCAGGCGCTCCTAAATCCTGTTTTATAAACTAATTTTGTACTTTAAACTTTGTTCTTTAGAGTACAAAGGAACACAAGGTCTAAATCGGTGTTTCTTGGGGGCCATATGTTCCTTAAGGTTGTGAAAATTTCTTCCCTTTCTCCTCCCTCACTTTCCCCTCCCTGTCCTCCTCCTTGGCGATTACCATAAGAAATTTTTAAGTGTCTGCATTTACTTCAATTATAAGTTTAAACAATGGGTACTAGTACATTCTGCATCATTTCAATGGTTACCTTAAAAGTCATAACTATTACAACTATAATGGCTACATTAGAGAATGAATTTACTTCTACATTTACAATCTGCTGAGTCAACAAATCATTTTACTTTTTAATGATATCAGGTTAATAAGAAAGGAATGGAGGTCAAGGAAAAAGTAAACAAAGTATTCTTGCCAAGACACGACCGTGGGATCTCATAGCACACAATGTAAACTCAAATTTTAGAGTGATTTGAGTAATAAAACTACAATTGATTCAAGAATGGAATCATCACATACCTGACACTAGAGTATGTGTAGTGAACTCAAAAACCCTTACTGGTGTGGCAACTGGTGTTTTTATATATTAAGTGGTGATTCGGCTTCAGCAAAACACTATCTGCCATGTTTTAATTTATCATCTGATTTATCAATTATTTAACGATTTCTATTTAATTAGTATTTTTTTTTGGTTTTGTAATTGTATGATTGCATCATAGTTTATTACTAACTCCATGTTTATACATTTTAATTAACTTTATGATTAAATAATTTACCGTCACTGAAAACAGCTAAATATATTTTTCTCTTAAAGGCTGTCTGTCACTAGTTGAACATGTTTGAGATTACCAGGTTGAGTCTTGAAAAGCTCAAATAATTTTCAAGAGTGGTGTAATTTGGATGATGAATTTTCATTTGAAAATCTGAGGGAATCATAATTAACAGAATAAAAAATTTGCATCTCAATCACAGTTGTAAGTTACTAAAAGGAGATTAAACCAATAATATTAGGTAGCAGGTAAGAAAGCAAACATGTTTATGCTCCCCTATTGAGCATTCCACAATATAACTTTTTAATTTTTCTAAGAAAGTTTGGAAGATACTATATGAATTCTCATTAGAATGATATTATAACTACCTCTGTAAAATACGACTGGTATCCTTGCCTAGCATTCCAGCTCACTGCACACAGCTCATTATATACAAGATATTCACGTTTATTTGTATAAATCGATGAATGAATAAATAAATGAACAGATCTTGCAGAAATGTATTTCATATTGGTAGCATTTCTCTCCTTCAATAGAAGATATATTCCAGTATCCTAAGTGTCAGATACTAGTTATCTTTTCTGGTCTATGCCTGATCATTTCATACTTCTTTTAATCTCCTCGTGTTTGTTTTCTTGCTCAAATGCTTCTTTTAAGTGCATCTGGATGTATTTAAGTATCCAAGATGCCTTCGAAGCCAGTGTCATTTCACTAATATATAATTAAGATTTTTAAAGTACAACATCTTGTAAAGTTTGAGATTTTGTATATGCCCCTAATGTACAGTAGATATGGAATTCCAAAGATAAATTACCATGTGAAGAATTCACCAAAAGAAACTTAAGATAATAAAAATAAATTGATCTTAGCGTTTTGAATCCTCTCACCTCCAGGATAGAAGAGATAAAAGAAAGAAAGGAGAGAGGGTTTTGGAGGAGAAGATGTTAGGAGGAAGATATTTTTGGATAAAAATGTGATGTGATATTCTTTGCTTCCCCTTCTCCCTCCCTATACTTGAACATTCTTGTGAGTGCAGACTCTCACACGCATCTGTGGAGATCTTAATATGTGATGCCTTCATGTGGGAGGCAGAGACCACTAGGCTCTGAGTTCCACCTTGGAACCCTCACGAAATAAAAAGAACTTAAAAACTCTTTAGAGAGTCACGCTATTTTGGGGTCGACCTACATACACTCCCTGATTGTGTGGTAACAATGGATGCCTCTAGGGTTCTCTTCTATTGGATGTGATCTGTGCAGAACAAGTCGTCCTGATTTCTGTCCAATAGCGCCACCTGGAGTCACGGAGGGAACACAGCAGCACGAAGCTGAAGGTGCATATTCAGAGCCCAGGAAAAGAGTGGCAGAGAACCACCTAGAATAGAAGTTAAGATAAAGGTAGAGGAGAGGTAGCCAGCAGGAAACCATAGAAGAACTCAGGAAAGAAACTCTCCCAAGATATGTCAGTCCCCTAGAGATGAATGATGGGTAAAGTAAGAACTGTCCTTACCTTGAAAACAGCATCTAGAAAAGAGGTGAAGGAAAGAGCTGTTTATGAGAGGGGTTTAGATGAATAAATGGAAATGCCAACTATATCCGTTTTTAATCCTAAAGGCTTCCAGCCTGAAGCAGGCTGGTGTCAACGTAAAGTGGTAAACATACATTGTTAAATTTCAGAGTTGTGATGAGTATCGTGGGTTGAACATTCTAATTACTGAAATGCGTCTATAATAACAATTTAAAGTTTCCCTACAACTGATTTTATCTAAGGTTGGGCAGAGAAGTCCTGAAAATTACCTCACTAAATATATTTTAAAGGGGCAATGGTTAACAAAAATAAATTTGCATTTTGGATTCATCAGAAGGAGCTGTTCAACCTCTAGGTCACATAAGAAAAGGTAAAAGTTTTCTTAACTAAGCTAATCCAGTCTTCTATGCTACACTGTCAAAAGAGGGGCTTGTGTTCTTTGACAAGGTTATGTCTGCAGTGCAACCTGCCGGATTCCTGTTACAGACACTGTAGTGTACTTTGGAAATACTATATAGGTGCTCATTTTCAGCTGAGGTCAGGGGAGAAGCAGGATTTTTCCCCCTTTTCTTTCTTCTTTAATGGCGAATGTCTAGGTTAAGTCTTATATTTGCTTTAAAGTGTGGATTTGGAGATATCTTCCATAGTGAGAGGCAGTTATATTTAAGCAACCTGGAAAATTGAAAGTAAAGTGTTGCTTGAAGAAGAGTCCTTCTGAATATGTTCCCACACAGATTTAAAGCTGTTACTGTCAGTTGTATTTTGTTTTTCATTTCTTTTATATTTGTTCCACTTGCTGCTTTACAGAATCACCTGAGTACTTACCCTTAGGTGTATAAATTTGGCAATGGTGCCATGGAATTGGTGTTCAAGTAAAGCAAGTTATCTGGATTATCATCATTTTCATTACACACTCAGCAATTTCAACATCTTCCCTGCAAAAGATGTAGAATAGAGTCTACAATAGGTCTCATTTGAAAATTGCATGTATTTTTAAGATATATTAATATTATGTGTCTTTAAAAGCTACCAGTAAGTGAACAATTTCCTGTACAAGTGGGCATCTGTTATTAATATCTGTTGTTTGGGATTGCTACTTGCAAAGTAACATTTCAGATATCTATTGGTCAATCAGCCTTTCAACACTGAAATGCAGCCATTGCGTCTTGTTTGAACATCATGTATAAATATGACAAGATAATTACAAAATCTTTTCCATGTCATGAGGTTTCTGTAGGGCTTAAAAAATGATGAAGAGAGATTGGTTATCCGTCGGCTTATAACCATTACTTTTATTTTATTTTTTTTTGCTGTGATATAATTGTTTTATGAACACATAATTGAAGTGAATAAATAAAACAACATATCATATGCTTTTGATATTAGAGTTTATCTCAGCCTTTATCATAGTTATCTCATTGTCATGACACTTAACTGATTTTCCAGTCTACAAATATTTTTTTATCATATTGCCATGTCGTTAGTTGAGTAACATCCTGAAATCTCTCATCAAACAAGTAAAGCAGAAACTCAGTTAAGTTCATCATAAGTCTATGATACTGTCAGGTCACAAAAAAGTCTCATTTTACATTTCCTAACACCTCATGTGTAATACATTTAAATAGCACGATTTATTATAGAAACAATGTTATTGTGCACGAATTTGTGTACTACTGCAGTGATTTGAACAAAGTGTTGTGGTAGCACAAAGGAATAAGGAACAAATAGTGCTTTAACAATGGAAAACTTTTGAAGGAGGAGGTATTTAAACTTTGTCAGAAAGAATGAGTAAGAGTTTTCCATGCTAAAGGCTACAGAGCATTTGAAATGATTTGGCCCCTGCCTTGCCTTTCTCCCTTCATCCCTTCTTTCCTTCCTTCTCTCTTTTTGTAAACTGTACCATCGGTTTGTGTTTTCGTCCAGATATCCATGAGTGACTAAAGATTATTTTTCATAATATAGGTATTTTTTATGATTATCAGCACAATTCCCAAATATAGAGTATTCCCATTAACATATATGGCTTACACATGTTAAAATA